>NW_022436943.1:58710733-58767030 GCF_009761245.1 Sapajus apella | reverse complement strand
TGTGTGTGTGTGTGTGTGTGTGTGTGTGTGTGTGTGTGTGTGTGTGTTTGAGATGGAGTCTCGCTCTTATTGCCCAGGCTGGAGTGCAATGGCACAATCTCAGCTCACTGCAACCTCCACCTCCCAGGTTCAAGGGATTCTCCTGCCTCAGCCTCCTAAGTAGCAGGATTACAGGCATACGCCACCATGCCCAGCTGATCTTGTATTTTTAGTAGTGATAGAGGTTTCTTCATATTGGTCAGGCTGTTCTTGAACTCCTGACCTCAGGTGATCCACCTGCCTCAGCCTCCCAAAGTGCTGAGATTACAGGCGTGAGCCACCACGCCCAGCCTGTCCTGTCTCTTTTTATAAGGGCACTAATCCCATCATAGGGGCTCTGTCCTCATGACCTAACTACCTACCAAAGACCCCATCTCCAAATACTATCACAAGGAGATTAGGGTTTCATATACATTTGGGGGATGCATTCAGTCCATAACAAGGGATGAGACCCCCTCATCCCCAGAGGAATCAAATATGCATCTCTGGAGGTGGTACCCAGGTACTGATACCTTTAGAGCTCCCAGGTGGTTCTAACATTCTGCCAGAGTTCAGGACCATGGATGGCATGGAATGGGCATAGATTTTTAGAATCAGAGAGGTCTGGGTTTGAATCTCCAACTGTACCACTTACTAGCTGCACAACTCTAGGCAAGCTCTTAATCCTAAGCTCTTCTGTTTTCTTATCTGTATAATGAACACAATTCCCCCTACTTCATAAGGAAGCCATGACTGGGCATTTCTGGGTACCCTGAGACCAACCTACTTGGTCTTCAGTCTCAGCAGCTCACCCACCCCACAGTTTCCCAGCCCCAGGAGAGCTCTTAGAGATATGGCCCAAGGTGATCTTACCTAGCTGCATAGCCTATTCCCTGCCTCTCCCTTGGCCCTAGCTGATCAGGGATAGGACCTCTGGTGTGGTCTTCCATCAGCTCAGGAAATGGGGTGTACACTTGGTGCAGCCCTGCCAGCCACTGCCACTTCTCTCTCTCTCTGAAACTTATCCAGCAGAGCCCTTCCACTCACTCACCAAGAAGAATGCACATCTGGCTCTGCCAGCCCTTGGGTATAAAACCAAAATAGTGACAGCTTCCAGCACAGGTGGGTGCCAGGCTTGGAAATGTGCCTCTGGAGAGCTTCGGTAGAAGGAAGGATGTATAGATGTGGGGTGAGGGGTGCTGGAAGCAGACTCCAAGCCAAAGCCAGCAGAGAGGGGAATTAATAACAACCAATGTCTATCAAGAGGCTTGCTGCACAGCAAGAACGGTGCTAGCTGCATAAAGATGATGTCAAGTTTAATCTTCAAAACAATCTAATGTGTATGGACACCTCCCAGGTGCTTGGGTCACATCACTGAAAATAACCACCCAGCAGAGCCAACATCCTAGAGGAAGGAAGCAGACAATGAGTGACCAGCAGGATAAATTTGTGCATCAGGAGCACTTTATGTCACAGATGCTGTGGGGGAAAGTGTCAGGCATGTGAGGGGATTGGAGGTGCTGGGCCACAGGAACCCATATTAACTGGGTGGTCTCATGGAAGGTGAGAGGAAGGATATGTGGGTGAGAGCATTCTGGGCAGAGAGAACAGGCAGTGAGTAAGGAATAGTGTTTTCAATTTGCAAATGAGAAAGCTGAGACTCAAAGAAACCGAGTAATTTTCCTGATTACACAAACTTATAAACGGCAGAGTTGCTTGGTAAAAAGTGGTGTGATCTGACCCTCTCCCAAAACACTGCATCCATGTTTCTGGGACCCAGAATTGTTCTTACAACTCTAAAATGTGGGATCCATTATTCCATAGAGAGAGTCTCTTTCTACGCCTTGTGATTTAGTAGCTGTTTCTGGGGAAGTTACTTAACAGCTTAATTTCCACTGTAGTATGGATGTTTCTCCCCCAAAACTTCATGCTGAAATGTGATCCTCTTGGAGGTAGGGGGAGCCCAATGTTTAAGTCACGGAGGTGGATCCTTCAGGAATAGATTAGTGCTCTTTCTGCAGGGAAGGGGAGTGAGTTCTCACTCTATTAGTCCCCACCAGAGCTAGTTGTTAAAGAGCCTGCCACCTCTGCTCACCTCTTGCTTCCTCCTTTGCACACACTGGCTTCCCTTTACCTTCCACCATGAGTGGAAGCAGCCTGAGGCCTTCACCATATGCTCCTTACACAGCCTGCAGAACCTTATAAATCAGCCCCAGAAACTCCTTTATAGCAACACAAATGGACTAAGATGGTTTACTGTCCTATAAAGGGAAGACTGTGTGTTCTAAGTGAATGTCATTTAGCCCTAACAACCTAGATGACAAGGCAAAAATGGAAAACAACTCAGTAAATAATGGCCAAAAAAGAAAACACATCAGGTTATCAGAGGTGAGAAAATGTTCACAGTACATAGTCCTATAATGGTCTATGCACGCTCAGCAACCATTAGTTCCCATTCTGGAGCTGTTTTTAGGGGTTCAATGGTCAGCCCCATCCCAGACCAGCCAGAACAGCATGTGGGGTCTAAAAACAGATCCAGTCACTAGATCCCGCCTTCAGTACAACTAAACACATTCCCCAGCTGCTTCTAGAATTAAAAGAAGAGCAAGAAAAAAAGAGGGAGAGAGAGAGAACCCAACCCCACGCTGCTTTTCTTCAGCAGTGAGCCGACAAGGATGGAATCAAGCAATCCATCAAGAAGGAAATTAGGACACTGAAGTAGGGAATTGAAAATGAAGCTGAGACTGACAAGAAAGTAGATGAAGTATGAAAAGAATCTCTCCTTTTTATGCATTTATACATGAGAGCATCAAAAATATCATATCTGAGAGACTGCGTTTCCATTTGCAGAAGTAACTTTAGAACTAAAAGAAACAGAAGGTTGCAGTGTCACCAGATGATGTGGCATCTGATTGGATCCCTATCCCCCTTTACACACACACACACACTCACATGCACGCGCACACACATGCACACACACACTTGTGCACACACACGCGCACACGCACACGGCACTGTCTCATTCCTGAGTCACTCTGTGGCCCTCTGGTTTTCTCTTTCCTTTCCTACAGTTCCCTATAGTTCTTCCTTCATAGGTTGGGAAGAGAGCCACTTCCAAAACAGTTTCACCTATTCTTCTCCAGACAAAAGAGAGCCTCTTTTCCTTGGAATTCTGAGCTCTCCTCTCCCTCTTCCCTGCTCCACAGCCGGTCCTAGGCTCCTGCTCCAGCAGTACTGACCCATGTGCTTCCTCCCTCCTTCCCTCTGTGTGTGTAAAGCACAGAGGGAAGTAATGTCCTTCCTTCAGTCACATAACAAGCATTTACTGAGTGCCTTCTGTGTGAAGCATTGGAGCCCAGGCAGGGGGAGGTGGGCAGCCATGCACGGGGTGGCTAGAAGGGAGAGTCAGAGCCTGAGCTGGAGCAGGGGAGCGTCTGTGTGGGGAAGGTGGTGGCAACAGACATCGGAGATTTGACATATACAGGAGGATTGATTGAATGAGTGAGTATATGAAGGGGGAGAGAAGTTAGATTCCTCACTGTCAAAGAAGGGCTTACAATACAGAAGGGGTGAAAGCTAGAATACACTCTCTGCTGGTGGATTGAAATCACTCCTATCAGTCAACTCATTGTTTCAATGTCTACAGATAGATACAGAAATAGAAATAGACACAAATGCCCAATGGCCACATCTGGAAGCAGCCACACTCCATTAGTAAGGAGCACACCTTACACGCTCAGCGCCCCTCACACGCTCAGCGCCCCTCACACGCTCAGCGCACCTAACACCCTCAGCACCCCTCACACCCTCAGCACCCCTCACACCCTCAGCGCCCCTCACACCCTCAGCGCACCTAACACCCTCAGCACCCCTCACACCCTCAGCACCCCTCACACCCTAAGCGCCCCTCACACGCTCAGCACCCCTCACACCCTCAGCACCCCTCACACCCTCAGCACCCGTCACACGCTCAGCACCCCTCACACCCTCAGCGCCCCTCACACCCTGATTTGACTTCTAGACACCATTCTCTTCTGAAAGGAATCAGGGCTGCTTGACCCATGCCTATTTCCAAGGCTAAGAAAGGGAATGTACAAAACGATCTTGAAATATCTTGTGTCAGAGATCAAAACAGTGCTAAAAGATTAATAGGAACATGTCCATGGGATATAGAAGCCAGCTTAAAGGGGTCCACTTTGACCAAATCAGAGAAATCAGAGCATCAGAATGAGTGTAATAGATTATAACTCATAGAATAAAACAGGAAACCTCAAGTTTATACTGATAAATAAATAACATTGAACATATCTTGAGGAATGGGATATTCACATATTTTGAATGTAACTTCTCCAAATAGTACTTGCAAAGGAAAAGACGTTTCACAGTGGAGTGGGACGGGGCATTCTATCTTATTCAAGGGATGGGACCAGTTGAAGCTGCAGCACCACGTTGCTTTTGCAATAACCTTGCCAAAGGATATTGGCAAGGATCTGGTGGCCTGGACCTGACCTTGAAGAAATGGTAAGAGGTATTCTACAGAAGAACTGGCCCGAAATTTTCAGAAGTGTTGAGGTCCTCCAAGTCAGGGAAAGAAGGATTCTAAAGGGGCATGATAACTAAAGCAGTAGGTTATACTTTAGGTATAAAGGATGCTCCTGGGACAACTGAGGAAACTCGGGTGAGTCTGAGGATGGGCTGTAGCCATGCATTAGTGCCAGCCTGTCAGTTTTGATGGATGCAGTGTGCTTATGCAGGAGAATGTCCTTGTTTGTAGGAAATACACACTATAGGACACACAGGTGATGGCAGCTGGTTGGAGACAGACTCTCAAAGGTTCCCACACTTGCAGCCTTGTATTAGTTTGCAGTTGCTGATATAAAAAGATACAAGAAGGGCTACACTGTGTAGAGGGATCACAGAAAGCCTCCGTGAGAGCCAGGAGAAGGTGGCACATGAAACGCAGCTTGAAGATTGATTCTGAGTTCTGAGATGCTCAATAAGGGGTCTTCTCATTATTAGGATTCCAAGAAACTACACCAGCAACTTTCCTTTGTGCCCAGTCCTTTTTCTTTCTCTGGATCTCAGGGACCCAAGACCTCTAGGAAGGCAGCTCTCTTTTTCTATAGGGGTTACCTAGGAGAAACAGGGGCAGGGGGTGAGCACACCAACAGAACATTTCCATCTTCTTATGAGCCAGCTCTATCTCACGCTGACTCCAAACTGAGGTTTCACATCTCAGAAAGCTGTGATCACTGGGATCCTCCCCTCCTTCCTCTCTTTCTTTCTTCCATTCTTCCTTCCTTCCTTCCTGAATCCTTATTCCTTCCTGAATCATTCCTTCCTTCCTTCCTTCCTTCCTTCCTTCCTTCCCTCCTTCCTTCCTTCCCTCCTTCTGTCTTTCCTTTCTTCTTTCCCCCCTCTCTCACTGAGTCATGGCATCATTGTATTAGGTGCTGAGATACATGATTAGGTGCTTATATGAGTAAGCAAAAATAGGAAAAACAAATTCCCTGTCTTCAAGGCCCAGTAGGGAAGCTAGATGTTGATCATAAATGCACAACCATAAATGCAAAATTATAATCATAAGTGCTTTGACAGAGAGGTATGTGGAAACGAGAACGCACATTATAGAAACTGACTTGGTCAGGAAAGTTAAAAACAGTCTCTGAGGAAAGGAAAACTTCGATGACTAAAATAACTCAGAAGATTCTGAGTTAAGATTTGAAACCACTGATTATGTGTTCCTGAAAGGACAGGCTAAGCTGCTGTAAGAGAGGCACAAAAATGTCAAAGTCCAACAAAATCCAGTTAGTTCTCTCTCTTGCTGGTAACAGCCTGGCTGTGGGTGGGTCCTGGGTGGGTCTTTGCTCAGCCCCCCAGGGAATTCCAGCACCAAGGACCTTCCCTCCTTTTGCTTTTCTTCTTCCAGGTGCTGATATCACCTGCACAGTTGAAGCCACTTTCTCCATTCCACACCTGAGCTCCAGCTGGAGGAAAGAGGAAATCAGGTCTTGGAAGGCAAGCCATTTCCTTCTTAAAAGATGCCAAGGGCCGGGCGCGGTGACTCACTTCTATAATCCCAGCACTTTGGGAGGCCGAGGTGGGTGGATCACGAGGTCAAGAGATCGAGACCATCCTGGTCAATATGGTGAAACCCCGTCTCTACTAAAAATACAAAAATTAGCTGGGCATGGTGGTGCGTGCCTGTAGTCCCAGCTACTCGGGAGGCTGAGGCAGGAGAATTGCTTGAACACAGTAGGCGGAGGTTGTGGTGAGCCGAGATGACACCACTGCACTCCAGCCTGGGTAACAAGAGCGAAACTCCATCTCAAAAAAAAAAAAAAAAAAGACACAAAGGCCAAGCACAGTGGTTCATGGCTGTAAGGATCCCAATTCCAGCCCTTTGGGAGGCTGAGGCAGGAGAACAACTTGAGCCCAGAAGTTTAAGGCTGGCATAGACAACATAGTAAGACCCTCTCTCTACTAAAAGCAGAAAAAATTAGCTGTCACCGTGGCATGCACCCACAGTCCCAGCAATTTGGGAGGTTATGGTGGGAGGGTCACTTGAGCCCCGGAGTTTCAGGCTGCAGTGACCTATGATCACACTACTGCACTCCAGCCTGGGCAGCAGAGTGAGAGCCTGCCTCCAAAATAATCAATACAAAAATAAATATAAATAAATAAAAGATGTGGCCTAGAGGTTGGTCGCACATTTCCATTCACACCCATTGGCTGGAACATTGTGCTGTGGCCCACGGGGAATGAGACTCTCATGGGGTGATCAGGGCATTCGCTGTGTCTCACAGCTGATTTTGTGGGATTAGTTTCTGATCTGCTTCCAGGGCGAGGCACCAAGAAGTTGTTTTGAATGAAACTCTTTGAGCTTCATTATCAACTCAGCGGGTAACTGCTGTCCCCAACAGCTGAGAGGCCCAGACAAAAGAGTGCCAGCAGGAATCTACCTGCCTGAGTCCCCATCAGGGGTCAGATGGTGGCCACAGCTTCAATAACACAACTACAATGTGAAATATTCAGCACTGCTAGTACTCACAGACCCTGGGAAGTACACAGCATGCATAGAAGCCACACACACACACACGCATGCCCGCACTCACACATTCTCATACACACATGCGCATGCAGAGGTCAGGGAGCACCGCACAGAAGAGCGGGTGGGGGGTGACTCATGGGCCAACGTCCTCATGGGGTCCAGGGTGTTGTCCCAACAGGTTTCTCATGGGGGCTTTAATGCTGGGTTTAAAGCAAGCAGGCACTGTATCCAGGAGGTAATAATGCCTGCTTCCGGTTTTTTGCTAGCAAACTTTATCTGTGTTTGGGACCTCACTGTCTAGACAAATAACCACCCTCATCCCTGCCATATGCACAGTGCTTCACACCCTCACTACACACAGTGCGGTCCTCATGTCAGGCATCAGCATCACTGGAGAATATTAGAAACACAGAGTCATAGGCCCTGTCTCAGATCTAACAGCTTAAAATGAATCCTCTTTTTATAAGATCCCCACACTGACTGAGAGGTGGTGAATGTCTGAATGGGTTCCTTTAAAGGATGTGGCAGAAGAACCAGGATCTCAGCCTGCCAGGTAAGACACACCTCTCAGTTTTATTTCTGACCATCGCCTGGAGCCACTTGGGTAGGGATAGTATCAGAAACTATGCCAAGGGGTACTAAGCTCTGCTGCTGGTATAGGAAAGTTAAGCTTTAATTTAAAAGTGGACACCGAGGCGACGTAAAATTATAAGCATTTGCTATGGAGGGTTATGCTGGGACAAGCCTGTGGTTGCTGGGAGGTCGCACTGCCCTGCAGCTGGGAGCCTATCAGGGCAGAGGGTGCCATGGAGAGATGAGGCTAATTGCTGCTCTGAGTAAGCAGGAAAACCAAGTGGGTCTCGGGGACAGAAAAGGGAGAAGAGCGTGCCCCGTGGTGCCAGAGATTCCCTGCCATACTGCTGGCTTCCATCCCCTAGTGTCCCACGGGGTGCCAGAGCCTCCTGTCACGTACACCCCCTCCCACTCCCTCTGCCTTTCAAAGAGGAGATGCCATAAGCTTGGGGCAAAACAGCCTGGGCTCCCGTCCCATCTCTGTCCCTTGTTACAGTCTGACTCTGGGCAGCACACGTAATCTCTACAGGATCAGTTTGGTCAGTGGTGAAACAGAACTAAAACATCTCCCTCTCCATCTACTGTGCACCACTTGCCATAGCCCCCGGCACACGCCAGGGAGTGTGGGCACTCACCTCCGCCCATGGACCTGTGTGCTCGCCGCATTGAGCCTGAGATGCCACACTTCTCTCTCTCCTCTTTCTACCACTGTGGGACCCCTTGGTGCTTTCTGTTTTCTGTTTGTAAACTTTTTCTGTGTTTGGGATCTTGTCTAGAAAAATAACCACCCTCATCCCTGCCATACTCGGAGTGCTTCACAACCTCGCTACAGACAGTGGGGTCCCCCATGAGGCATCAGCATCACTGGAGAATATTAGAAACACAGAGTCTTAGGCCCTGTCCCAGACCTAATAGCTTAAAATGAACCCTCATTTTTATAAGATCCCCAGAGACCCTGCACACACTGAAGTTTGAGAACTGCTCCAAATTTATAGTGCCACTCCACAGCTGTCACCTCCTCAGCTCCACCCAACTTCCAAAGCTACTGTCATCACCATTTTACAAGTGAGGAATTGTCCACCAAGGCTAAGGGACAGAGAATAAGAGGAACTCGGATTGGGGTGTGCTGCCTTCCACCCAGGGTCCCTGGCATACCCTGCCCTGCTCTGCCCTCTGGGTGTCAGGCAGAATGACACTTCAACAAGCTTCACTGGGCATCCATGTCCCAATGCACCTCCCCAGGCCTCCTGAGACATGCAATTTAACATTGCTATGGGTCACCTCATCTGCACCTCTAACAAAGTCACCAGGGGAGCTTAAGAAATTAAAGATGCCAGCAAAGAAATAATTGCTAGGCTGAAAGACTTCATGATTGCCAGGTGGCCAAAGTGTTCAGAGAGCTGGAGCTATGGAGATTGGCTAATCGATCTTGACATGGCCTAAGAAACAACATCACACCTGTAGCAATTATTGCAGGCTTTTCTAATCCTAAGAGGGAAAGGTGAAATTCTGCTTCCAACAAAGAGAGAGAGAGAGAGAGAGAGAGAGAGAGAGAAATGGTCTCCACCCAGATTCAGTGGCAGCACAGAGGAGATACAAGCACAGGCTGGTCTGCTTGTGAATTGTCACCACACCTAACTAGCCAGGTAGCCTGGGGAAGGTTCTGGTTTATTCTGAGACCCAGGTTTTTCTCCTATAAAATAAATTTAATGATACAAATATCAGGCCTTTTGTCCATTTTTAATTTGGTTATTTTTTTAGCTTTTGGGTTATATGAACTCCTTACATATTTTGTTCATTGCAGGATGATTCACAATAGCCAAGATATGGAAGCAACCTAAGGGTCCATCGATGGATAAAGAAATTGGAAGATAGATAGACAGACAAGTGGGTGGATAGGTAGATAGACGGGTAGATAGATAGGTAGATAGAGAGATAGTTAGGTAATAATAGATGCAAGTATATAATGGAATATTATTCAGCCCAAAATAAGAAGGAGATGCTGTCATCTGTCACTGGAGACAACATGGAGCAACCTGGAGGACACTTTGCTAAGTGAAATCAGCCAGACACAGAAAGACAAATACTCCGTGACCTCATCTTCACGGGGAATTTAAAGAAGTCGAATTCATAGATGAAGAGAGCAGAAAGAAGGTTGCCAAGGGATGAATGGCAGAGAATATAAAGGATTTTGGTCAAAAGGTAAAAACTTTCAGTTATCAGATGAATAAGTTATAGGGATCTGATAACTTATCATGGTGACTAGAGTTAATAATAACCTGTTGTATACTTGAAATTTGCTAAGAGGGTAGGTTTTGAGTCTTCTCACCAAAAAATAGGTAACTATATAAGGTGATAGATAAGTTAATTAGCTAGACAGTGATAACCACTTCGGTGTGTGTGTGTATCAAAAAAACATTGTATATGCCTTGAATATATACAAATTTTTTTGCCAGTTATACATCAGTAATAATTTTAAAATATATAGTACAGCAGAAACATTAAATCAGACATAAGTTGATCACAGTGTCGCAGGAAGGGAGAGCTCAGTGAAAGAAGCTAATCATCAGGCTAGGAGGCTGGGAGTACCACTTTTGCACCTCCAACTTCTTCTCTTTTTTTTTTTTTTTTTTTGACACAGAGTCTCACTTTGTCATTTGGGCTGGAGTGCAGTGGCATGATCTCAGTTCACTGCAACCTCCACCTCCCTGGTTCAAGCGATGCTCTTGCCTCAGCCTCCTAAGCAGCTGGGATTACAGGCACGTGCCATCAAGCCTGCCTAATTTTTATATTTTTAGTACAGATGGGGTTCACCATGTTGACCAGGCTGGTCTTGAACTACAGAAATCAAATGATCCTCCCGCCTCGGACTCCCAAAGTGCTGGGATCAAAGGTGCGAGCCACCACTCCCAGTCCTGACTTTTTCTTTTATAAGCAGAGATAATAAAGACCAAAAATTGTGGGAGTGAGTCCAGAGAGGAAAGGAGAGCAGACTCAACTCAGTAAAATGATGAGGAGCACAAAATAACTTTGCCTCCTCCAGGAAGCGCTACCCAGCTTCTCTGGGACAACTGACTGAACTCTTCCTTCCAGGCTTGCTACAGCAGTCACCGTCTGAGTCAGACCACCCAGACCGCTCTGAAGAGGTATGTATTGAGGACCCCTCACCTGGTGTCCACGCTCAGCAGCAGCTCCCTCCAGCATTTACTCAGCTCCCAATTTACATCCATTCTCCTGAGCCTACTCTTGGCTTTGCTCCTTAGGCTGATAACATGTGTGGCCTTTCCAAATCAGACCTTCAGTTCTCTCTCTCTCTCTCGCTCTCTCTCTCTCTCTCTCTCTCTCTGTCTCAAGTCACTATTGAGTCTCTCTGCCCCCACGGTCTCAGGGAAACCACCTCCCACCTCCCCTAGTCTGAGTAACTTGGGCTCAATGGTGATACATTGATGTCTTAGTCTGTTTGTGTTGCTAAAACAAAATACCACAGATTGGGTACTTTATAACCGATAAAAAAAATATTGTTCACAGTTCTAAAGGCTGGGAAGTTCAAGATCCAGGAACCAGCAAGTTCAGTGGTGAGAGCCCGGACTCCGCCTCCATGGTGGCACCTTGTTGCCACATCCTGGGTGGGGATAAACACTGTGTCCTCACATAGCAGAAGGGACTAAAGAGGTGAACTCATCCCTCAAGGCTTTTATGAGATCACTAATCCCATCCACAAAGGCTGAGCCCTCTTAGCCTAAAGGCCCAGATTGTAATACAGTTGCATTCGGCATTTAGTTTCAACATGAATATTGGAGGACACACAGACATGCAAAACACATTGAGTGAGACTTGTGATATTACCCACCCAGGACACCCCTGCCCAATTCCCCTGGAAACTGCCCATCCCACCCCCAGTCCCTCTCCAGGGTCACCACGGGAGCCATATTTCCTAAGCCTCTCCCCACCCTCTCTCTTCTGTGCCTGAGAAGCGGACAAGATTCAGCCCTACCAGAGCTCTTCCCCAGAAACTTTGAACTGAAACAAGACTTCGTCTGTCTCAGGTAAAGGGGCCACAGAATATGAAATGCAGACACTGAAAGCAGAAAAAATTCACACTGTGGGAAGAAAGTCAATTTCAGCAAATGAAAACAAATCTAGCAAGCTGGAGGAGCAGGGGTTGGTCTGGGTGCCGTCACCTTGGCACTGTGCTTCTGACTGCAGAGATCGGCATTCCCCAATTCCCTCCTGAGTAGCTCTCAGATGGGGCTGCAGAAAGGAGGACCTGTGTATATTTGGAAGGCAGGAGGGAAGCAGAGGCTATTCTCCAGTACGAGCAGGTGCAGAGCTGTCTGGTGGGTCTCTGCCATCCTTGCTCATCTCCTGACCACTGGCCCTGCTGACCATCTCGGCCTGAGACCCCACCGGGGACTTGGCAGTGAGACCATGGAGTCAGTGGTAAGCAGAGGGAGGGCACTGCCTACAGCAGTATTTCCATGGCCCTCCTATCCACTACCCCTCCATGACCCCACTCTAGAGGCCGCATAGGTTCAGCCTCTTACATTCCCCACAAAGTCCAACTTGTCCAGCCCCAAGGATGACTCCCGGACCTTCACTTCCAGACCTGGCTTCTCCAGCACCCCACACCCACAGACACCCTAATTCTCATTTTAAACTCCTTGGTGAAATCCTTGCTGAGGGTCCATTTGCCTGCCTGAAGTTGACTGATGTGGGGACGGACACCTGACCTATTCTGTGGCCTGCATGCAGCCCCTCCTCTGTGGTTGTCTTGCCTTCCTTTGAATTTCTTGATCCCAGCCCCAGATCCTCCCTTCCTAAAGCTTGTCTCTACTCAGCAGCAACTAGTAATCTTCAAAGACAAACACCAACCATGCCACTCCTCATTGCTTTTTCATCACCATCCAGAGAAAAGTCCTGACTCTTCCCCATGGTTTTTATCACACCCTTCAGGAAGTGAGGTCCCACCTGCCTCTCTGACCTCACTCTACCCTAGTCCCATTTTACTGAGTCTAGAGCCACAGTGACTTTCCTTCTGTTCCAAAACAACCAAATCTTTTCTAATTGCAGGGTCCTGTGGTCTGCAGCAAACTTCCTGGCCGTTTAAGGGTTAACTTTATCTCACACCACAGGTCTTAGGAGCAAAGCACCATCCCAGAGAGCCCTGACCACTCCCTTTGCTTTTTATTACAGAATTTAACTTATGCCTGGGCACAGTGGTACACACCTGTAGTCCCAGCTACTCAAGAGGCTGAGCAGAAGGATCATGTGACCCCAGGAGTTCAAGGCCAGCTTAAGCAACAAAGTAGGACCTTGTCTCTTAAAAAAACAAGAATGTGACTAATATCCAGGCAGATCGAGGAAAGCAGTGGATACCTACCACCTGAGTCATGTGCCAGACTGCTGGCGCAGTCCAAAGGAAAAAGCAACAGAACCTGAAAGGCATTCCTGGAGTCCACGCCATCATGTGAGTCTAGCTGATGTGCGTATAAGGCTTGTTCCCCGCAGGGATTTCAGCCTCACAAAGCTAGAGGCAGTGATTTTTATTTCTGTTCTTATCTCTCTGAGGTCCTAGTAGAAAGACAGATTCAAACCAGTGTTCAGTATACATAGAACACAGAAGGCCAGATTTGCAAAGGACCTGAGGAACTCAAGGAACTAGTGGCCTAAGCCCTTCATGTCAGAAGTGAGGCCTCAATCAAGGACAATGCTGCACTAAATCCCCCAGTGAATGTGTGACAGAGCCTTCATGCTTACATGAAACGTGAGGATGTGAAGTGAAAAGCCAAGACAGAAATTCTTCAACTAGACTGTCCGATTTAATTCTCCTATGTGTGTGTCACTAGCCTGGGGGAGACAGGGGACACAGGTCAATCCTCATGGGTTTATGTATGCTTCATAGCAAACTTCCCCCAAAACTTAATGCCTTAAGATAGCGTGAATTCACTATTTCCCATAATCCTTCCTCAACAACCAAACAGACATGCATTGCATGAATCTCCCTCTGTGCGGGGCCCAGGGCTTCATATCTTGGAGCACAGAGTTTCATGACTTCTGGCCCTGGGCCAAGGAGGGTTTCTATTTCCAGGTTTATTGGGTAGCACTACAGACCTCTGTGGCTCATCCATGCCACTGCATTCATGTGAGAGCTTGTCTAGGATCTTCTGTTAACCCCACTCTCTGTGTAGTGCCTCATCTTGTACAACTCCCCCGTGTGGCTTCTCTTGACAGTCCATAGCCTGGATTTCCTTAGAACATAGCAACTGGATTCCCAGAAGAAAAGCCCCAGTACCCGAACACTTTTAAAGGCTTTGCTTGTATCATGGCTGCTAATGTCCCATTAGCCAAAGCAAGCCACGTGGTCAAACTCAGAGTCAATGTCAGGTAGGAAACGAATACCAGGAAGTATAGTTCATAGGGGACATCCATGTACCTGTCTGTCACATTCACTATCACCTCACAGAAAAGACAGGTTCTTCCCCTCCCCAGTGCCCCAGCAGGGAGAGACAGGCTGACATAGTTCTGAGCTAAGTGAGCTTCCATCCATGGCAGTGTTGGAGACTGAATACCCAAACTATCCTCTCACTGGACAATTACAAACGCTGGAAACAGTTTTTATAATGTTTTCAGTTCAGTTTTGTAACAGTTTTCAATGCATTACCAAACTTGGAAAAAAATTCAAACAATCCTCAGGGGCCAAAAATCAAAGTGGAAAAGGAAGCCAGAGAGATAAGCAGTGGGAAGTCTGCTTTCACCAGGGCTGTCTGCTGGGCCCTGGTGCACCTGAGCTTCCATGTTAATGACCACATTTCATGTAGGAGAATAAAAATGGACCAGGCCAGTGGTAGGGAGTCCAACAGGAGATTCTAAATGAAGCCAGAATCCCAAAGGACTAGAATCTGCTCCATAAGTGTGAGCTGGAGAGAGGGGGGAAAAAACAGAAAACATATCCTGCATAGAAGCAACAGGAAAATTTGCCCATCACTACCTCAAAACTGTGTAGAGGGAAACAATAGTGCCCTGAGAATTCATAGCCACTAGCAAGCTGTCATGCATATCTACAGAAAAAAAATTATTACTCTTTGTGTTGTTCAAAAGACCCTGTATTAGTCTGCTCAGGCTGCCACAACAAAATACCACAGACTGAGCAGTTTAAACAATAAACATTCATTTTCTCACAATACTGGAGGCTGGAAATTCAAAAGCAGGGTTCCAGCAGGCTTGCTTTTTGGTGAGGTCTCTCTTCCTTGCTTGAAGACTGCACCTTCTCCCTGTGTCTTCACGTGGCCTTTCTTCTGTGCATGCATGCAGAAAGAGTGTTCTGTGTCTCTTCCTCTTTTTATAAATTCTATTAGGTTAAAGCCCCACTCTTATGACCTCACTTAACTTTAACCATCTCCCTACAAGACCTATCTTCAAATACAGTCATATTGATGTTAGGACTTCAACATATGAATTTGGAGGGAACAGAAATATTTGATCCATAATAGACTCAAAGTTTGACATTTATTCTAAAGTAATGCAAATACAAATTGTTTCTGAAAGAATACAACTTCCTTCTAGTAATCAAAGAATTCCTGCAGATAAATATCCAAGGAAAATGAGTTTACAATATTTTTAAAATCTCAAAACACTTAAGGAAACGAGACATTGTGAATGTGGAATCAGAAGCGCAAATAATGGCATGCAATATAAAATTGGCATATTTACTGTTTAAAGACATGAAAAAGTGGAAACTACATGAATAAGGAATAGGAGATGATAAAAATAAAAAGCAGATCTAAAACATAGTACTTCTCTAAATAAAAATAAAATAATTGAAATTTAAAACTTAATGTGTAAGCTAAAGAGCAGACTGGCTACAGATAAAAGAAAAATTCATGAAAGAGATTCTAAAAAAATTACCCTGAGTGTAGCATACAGACATGAAGCTGGAAAAATATAAACACAAGGTTAAAACTCCAGGAGACTAGAATGAATGAGAAGAGTGGCATCAGCAAGAGTGCTGACTAGAAGTCCATAGTGCTCATCCCTTCCACAAAGACAAGAACAAACAATGACATTTTAATAAGAATAACTAAAGGAGAACACTGGAGTATGTCCAAGGAGGAACAGGAACACTGGTAAGCACAGAAAGTCAAGATGGCCACACAGAGAATGAAAGAAAACACCAGGACTACACCACCACATCCCTCAACCAGAATCAGCTGGGAACCAGGAGGAACTGCTCCCTACAGGGAAAGGTAGGCAAGAGGATCCCAGCAGCCCCAACTGCAATTCGGATACCTCAGCCCTCACCACTGGGGTCCCCTGCAGTCCTCACAGTCACTAAGTCCAGATGAGGAAGCTGTCTGGAGGCCACATAGCTGTGATCCCCTCAGGGAAGGAACTGACACTGTGCCCCACTCATGTGGTTTAGACTGCTACTGTGCTACACCATCTAGGAACTAGAAGAACTGCTGGAGTGTGTCTTACTCTGGGGGTGAGTAGCCATGGTAACCCTTCATCTCTGAGACTAAACTGCCATCAAACTACCCCACCCAGTGGTCACTCATCCCCAAGCCAAGCTGTAAGCAATTGCTTCACCCTTCCTCATGGGGCCAAGTAGAGGTGGAATTGCTTCACTTGCCCCATTCTCACCCCCATCGGGCTGGATCTTGTTGGGTAAATGGTGCTATGGCAAAACAGCTCGATCTACCTCTCTCAACTGTAGCTGTGCCCTGCCCCTAAGTGCCCTGAGTTGAAACTGCACACTGACTCCTGAGGAATTGGTGCCTTGGAAAAGCCCTGCATTGCAGGGAAACAGTATCTGGGCCATCCAGTATAGTCACACTCATAGGCCTAAGCTGAAGTCATACATCACCTTCTGGGAAATTGATGCTTTCACTGACCTGACCAGCTATACATCCTAGGGCTAAGCTGACATAGTACCCTGCATCTCAGGAAAACAGAGCTGAGCTGAGCTGAGCTGAGACACCACAGACTACAGCCAAACAACTCTGACACCCTGCTTCCCTGGAGCTGGACTAGCACTCTAGAGTCTGAACTGCTGAGACACCCCTTCTCTGGGGAGTGGAGTCATCACTATACTGCTCCCTGTCGTCCAGGGTCCAAATGACAGCTGTGCTTGGCCACTCTGGGAAACTCTGCTGCTTTCCCTGGTTTCATAACATCTGGGATATTGCTGAGCCCCACTCTCTCAGGATCTAAAGTTACCACTACACAGTGCCTCATCCCAAAGGACCTAAGATGCTACTCAGCCCTATTAGCTCAGGCTACTGAATTACAGCCATACCCTGCACCCTGAGTAAGCTCAAACTTCCAGAGCAACCCTTCTTCCCTTGAGTTGGGCCAAGGTAAAATCATAGCTACAACCCAACTGCTTGGACCCAAACTGCTAGGTGGTATCTCAGAATCACAGATCCTAGTGCTTCTGGTAAGCTACATTCAACCATGCCACAGAGAAAACCTGCACTCCAAAATGCAGGTGCTGCATAGATTCCTGAGAATCTGAGACCAGGATCCTGGCACCACAGCCACTCCAATCACTTGCACCTGAAACAGAATCATTGCAGCTGCTTCTAGATCATATGAGGCCAGACATCAAGAAGGATCCCCTTAGTTACCTCTCCCCATTATGGGAAAAATAAGAATAGGAGAACTCTAAAAGCCCTTGTCACTGAGGACATTAAACACCTAGGCCACCACCACTGCTACCACAGACAGCGAGGTGTCCACAGTTATTGCTATGTTGAACATAGATTAAGAAATGGCATGAAGACTGTATCATTGCACCCACCCAGAAACAGAGTCACCATACCGTTCCCAAATGACACACTAAGATCCAAATGTAGGTGACATTTTTTCACTACAAAAGCCACTCTAGAAAGTTTAGAAGTAGTTGTTCCACAGATGCACAGACATCAATGCAGGGATACAATAAACAAGAAAAAGCAAGGAAGCATCACACTATCAAAAGAATATCACTCTCTAGTAGTAGACTCTAGTAAAAAGAAAATCAATGAGTTACCAGAAAAGAGATTCAAAATAATGAACATAAGGAAACTCAACAAGATATACAAAAATACAAATAAGACATTTCAACAAAATATGAATATTGTTCATATTGTTCACATTCAACCATATGAATAAGAAATTCAACAAAGAGATATATCATAAATAAGAACTAGATATAAATTTCACAGCTGAAGAATTTATTGAATGAAGTAAAAATATAACAATTTCAATAGAAGATTTTGTTGAGCAAAAGAAAGAATCTATGAACTTGAAGATATGTGGTTTGAAATTGCTCTGTTAGAGGAACAAAAGAAATTAGAATAAAAAAGAGTAAAGAAAGTCTGTGAGACTTATGAGACATTATTAAGTGAACAAATGTTCATGTCAC
This sequence comes from Sapajus apella, assembly GCF_009761245.1. Classification (NCBI taxonomy): domain Eukaryota; kingdom Metazoa; phylum Chordata; class Mammalia; order Primates; family Cebidae; genus Sapajus; species Sapajus apella. Next base: position 58,748,983 of record NW_022436943.1, on the reverse strand, counting down.
AGACATTCCAGAAGGAGAAGAGATTGAAAAAGCCATAGAAAACTTTTTTAATGACATGATAGCTGAAAACAACCTAAGCCTGAGGAGAGATATGAACATCCAGATCCAGGAAGCTCAAAAGTCTGCAAGTAGTTTCAACACAAAATATTCCTACCTGCAGCACATTATAGTCTAATTATGGTAAGTCAAAACAGAGAGTTTAAAAACCATAAGACAAAAGTGTCAAGTCACATATAAATTAATCCTGATGATACTAACATCAGATTTCTCAGAAGAAATCTTATAGGCTAAAAGAAAGGGAAGATATATTTGAAGTACTGAAAGAAAAAAAAATCAGCCAAGGGTACTATTCTCAGCAAAGATTCTTCTTCAGAAATGAAAGGGAAACAAAATCCGTCCAGACAAGCAAAAACTGAGGGAATTCATCACAACTAGACCGGCCTAAAGGGAAATGCTCAAGTAAAACAAAAAGACAAAGATTATCATCATGAAAACATGCAAAAGTATAAAACTCACTGGCAAAGAAGATACAAAAAGGAGAAACAGAAAAGAATCAAACCTTATCATTATAGAAAACCACCAAGCCATGTTAATAAACAACAAGAAAGGAAGAAAGAAATAAAGAATATACAAAACAACAAAAAATAATGAACAAAATGTCAGGAGTTAGGAGTAAGTCCTTAACTATCAATAATAACCTTAAATGCAGATGAATTAAATTCTCAAATTAAAAGATATAGACCAGCTGAATGGATTTTTAAAAATGACACAACAATATTCTGCCTCCAAGAAACTCACTTCATCTGTAAAAACACATATGGACTGAAAATAAAGTAATGGAAATAATATTCCACACAAGTGAAAAAAAAAGCAAGAGGATTATTAAGTAATGATAAAGGAATCAATTCAGGAAGAGGATATAATAATGGTAAATATATATGTGTTCGATACTGAAGCACCCAGATATATACAGCAAATATGATTAGATGTAAAGGAAGAGACAAACTCCAATGCAATAATAGTTGAGTACTTCAACAACTCACTCTCAGCATTGAACAGATCATCTGGACAGAAAATCAACAAAGAAACATTAGATTTAAACTACATTTTAGGCTAAATGAATCTAATAGGCATTTACAGAACATTTTATGCAACAACTGCAAAACATATTCTTCTCGTCAGCACATAGAATGTTCCCCAGTAGAGAACACATATTGTGCCACAAAAGAAGTCTTGACAAATGTAAAAGAATTTAAATAATATCAAGTATCTTTTCTGACTACAATGTAATAAAACTAGAAAACAACAAGAGTAGAGTAACTTTCAAAACTGTACAAATATATGAAAATTAAACAACTTCTCCTGAACAGTGGATCAACAAATAAATCAAGAAGAAAAATTTAAATGTCTGGAAATAAATAAAAATAGAAACACAACATGCCAAAACCTGTGGGATAGAGGGCAAAAGCAGTATTAAGAGAAAAGTTTACAGAAACAAACACCTACATCAAAAGAGTAGAAAAATGTTAAATAAACAATCTAAAATCTATCTTAATTAATTTAAAAAGCAAGAAGAAACCAGAACCAAAATTAGAAAAGAAAGAAATAATAAAGAGCAGAGCAGGGGAATAATCATGGCGAAAGGAAGGCAGCACTAGATTGCAGCTCCTACTCAGACTGACAGCAGCATGTAGAGGCTCACATCATGAATTTTAGCTTCAGAATGAGTGCAAGAACAAACCAGGAATCCTGAGAGGACCCACAGGCTGTCTGAAGGAGGTGGACTGCTCCTGCAGGACCTGGGAAACACCCCAAATACTGTGAGTGCTACAACTGCAGAAGTGGGAAAGGGAGATTCTCCACTCCTGAAAACACACTCCCACTGGGGAAGGTCTAGTTTGTGGAAGAAGTTTCCAAGCTTACCTTGAGCTGAGCAATTTAGAGAGCTGAGCAAAATACAGGGGTAGAGGAGCAGCAGGAAATGCCTGGGAGCTTGCAGGGACCCCAAGCACGCCATTTCTGCCTAGCACCACAGATATCCTTCAAAAAAGCAGCCAGAGGTGTGAGGGAAAATGCCACATGGAGAAGAAAGTCTCCAGCTGAACTTTGTAACAATTTGAGCTGGGCAAGAAGCCTCCTGGACAGAACTCAGGGGAGGTACGAAGTGTGCAGACTCCACAGTCAGGGGGAAAAACAAAGTGCTTTCTCTCGCAGCTGGTAAGCAGGTAGCTTGGGACAAGTTCTCAAGCCCTGCTCACCCATTGCCTAGAAACAGACTCGGTGCTGTTAGGAGAGGCACGGTGGGAGCGAGACCAGCTCTTCTTCGGAGCTAGTGATGCCTGTGACTCCTGGTTTTTCCCCAGTTCCCTGACAATGAACCTGAGTCAGCAGAGGCAGTCGTAATCCTCCTAGGTACACAAGTCTGTTGACCTGGAAACCTCACCCCATCCCCCACAGCCGCTGCAGCAAGACCTGCTCAAGAACAATCTAAGCTCAAGCATGCCTAGCCCTGTCCCCATCTGATGAGCCTTCCCTATCAACCCTAGTACCTGAAGACAAAGAGCATATATCTTGGAAAGTGCCACCTTCCAGCAGGAGGCCAACAGCACAAAATTAGAGCATTAAACTATAAAAGCTAAGAACACTCACAGAGTCCATTTCACCCCCTGCCACCTCCACTGGAACAGGTGCTGGTATCCATGGCCGAGACACCCATAGATAGTTCATGTCACAGGACTCTGTGCAGACAACCCCTAGTAACAGTCCAGAGCTGGGTAGACTTGCTGGGTGCTAGACCCAAAAGAGAGATAACAACCACTGCAGCTTGACTCACAGGAAACCACATCCATAGGAAAGAAGGGAGAGTACTACATTAAGGGAACACCCCATGGGACAAAAAAAAAATCTGAATAACAGCCTTCAGGCCTAGGCCTTCCCTCTGATAGAGCCTACCCAAATAAGAAGGAACCAGTAAACTGACTCTGTTAATATGACAAAACAAGGCTCTTTTTTACCCCCAAAAACTCACACTAGCTCACCAGCAATGGATCCAACCTGAGAAGAAATCCCTGATTTACCTGAAAAAGAATTCAGGAGGTTAGTTATTAAGCTAATCAGGGAGGCACCAGAGAAAGGTGAAACCCAGTGCAAGGAAATCCAAAAACAATACAAGAAGTGAAGGGAGAAATATTCAAAGAAATAGATAGAATATAGAAAAAAAATACCTCAATGTAATAAAAGCCATCTATGACAAACCCACAGCCAATGTAATACTGAATGGGAAAAAGTTGAAAGCATTCTCTCTGAAAACTGGAACAAGACAAGAATGCCCACTCTCACCACTTCTCTTTAACGTAGTACTGGAAGTCCTGGCTTAAAACCCCTCCAGTGTAATCGCACCGTGGTGACTATATAACTTGTCAGCTCTCGAGCTGCTGTACTGCTCAGAGCATTCGCCTATAGAAATCACTGGAAGCTGCCAGCAGGTGGCTGTAGACCTGGTCAGCTCTGCTGCTATTCTGACTCAAGAGCATCCTCCTACAGAATTCCTTAGAAGTAGCCTGCCCCTAGACAACAGATATTGCACACTGCCACTCTTCACTGTGCACGACCCACCTCCTAGCCTCAGTGACCTAATGGGGGTGGATCCCTTGCTGTGCACTGCCCACCTCTAGCCTAGGTGACCTAATGGGGGTGGACCCCTTGCTTACTGTGCACATGATTGTCTTGACCCTATCACTGTCCTTAAGATGGCCTCACTCACTACCCTTCCCCCTATCTGGTACCCAATAAATACAGACGCTCCTGGACGTTCAGGGCTTCGCCTGTCTCTGCTCATAGACGGCATGGCCTCCCGGTGGCTCTTTTCCAGTCCTTCCGTGTCCTGTCTCTATTTCTCGGATCGTGTGCCTCAGTACAGTGATAGGGGACACCCCACAACCCTATAGGGATGTGGCCCTACACAATTGACTTTGGGAACTTGGGGGGAAGAGTGGGAGAGGGATGAGGAATAAGACTACAAATAGGATGCAGTGTATACTGCTCGGTGATGGGTGCACCAACATCTCACAAATCACCACTAAAGAACTTACTCATGTAACCAAATACCACCTGTAGCCCAATAACCTATGGAAAAAGAAAAAAGGAGCAGAGCAGAAATAAAATTGAGACAAAATAATACAAAAGATCAACAAAACAAAAAGTTAATTTTTTGAAATGATGACATCAAGAAATCATTAGTTGGGCTAACCAAGAAAAAAAGGGAAAAGACCCACATGAATAAAACCAGAATGAAAGAAAAGGAGACATTCCAACTGATACCACAGAAAGACAAAGAATCATTAGATACTATCGAAGACAACTATACTCCAACAAATGGGAAAACCTAACAGAAATGGATAAATTTCTGGACACATAAAATCTATTTTTTTTTTTTTTGAGATGGAGTTTCGTTCTTGTTACCCAGGCGGGAGTGCAATGGCGTGATCTCGGCTCACTGCAACCTCTGCCTCCTGGGTTCAAGCAATTCTCCTGCCTCAGCCTCCTGACATAAAACCTATTAATAATAAACAAAGAAGAAATTAAAAAGCTGAACAGACTAATAATGAGTAATGAGATTAAATCAATAATAAAAACTCTTCAATCAAAGAAAAGCTCAGGACCTGATGGTTTCACTGATAAATTTTACTGAACAGTTAAATAAGAACAAATGACAGTTATTCTCAAAATCTTCCTGAAAACTGAAGAGAAGGGAGCTTTTCCAAATTTATCCTATAAGGCCAGAATTACACTGATACTAAAGCCAGACAAGGACACAACAACAAAATTATAAGCCAAAATCCCCGATGAACATAGATGCAACACTCCTCAACACAGTACTAGCAAACTGAATCCAAAAGCACATTGAAAAGGTAATTCATCATGATAAAGTGGGACTTATCTAAGGGATGTAAGGATGGTCCAACATACACAAACTAATAAACATACCCCATCACATCAACAGAACAGAACAAAAACCTTATGATCATCTCAATAAATGCAGAAAAAATATCTGATACTATTCAACATTGTATCATGATAAAATCCCTCTACAAAGTAAGTATAAAAGAAGTGTACTTCCAACACAATAAAGGCCATATGTGAAAATCCCACCACTAACATTATGCTGAATAGGGAAAAGCTGAAAGTTTTTCTTCTAAGCACTGAAACAAGGCAAGGATACCTACTCTCACCACTCTTATTCAACATAGAACCGGAAGTTCTTCCCAACACAATTATGCAAAAGAAAAAATAAAGTGCATCCAAACTGGAAAGTGGGAAGAAAAAAAGCAACTCCATCTTGGATGCTAACCTGCCACGTTGACTTCTGAATAGCCCCAGTCCTCTGAAAGCCTCCTGATTTCTACTTTATTTACTGTGCTTCGTGTAAGTCTGTGCCAGCCTTGGTATTGGTGCACAAATTATAGGCTTTCACACATATAGCATTTTGCCCATTCTGGAGGGCTGCCTTTAATTGTCTTGCTGGAGCATGTTTAACCTTTTCCTATGCTATACAAGCCTTGCGTTTACAAAGTAACCATACAGTGATGTACCTGTCTGGTGGCAACCCAAGACCATGCTTCTGTCAGCCAGTTTCCCAATAAAACACACTTTACAGACAAACTGGATTTGAATATTTTGTTTTTTGGTTTCTCAGCACCTTCAGCTTTTGGGGGCCAGTATGTGTATATGACCTTTTCACTGAACAAAAAGTAAGGAGTCAAATTGTTCCTGCTTTCAGATGAAGTTATGTATATATATATATATATATATATATACACACATACCTTAAAAGCTCCACCAAAAAAAAAACTCTTATAACTGATGAGTTAGTTTAGTAAAGTTGCAGAATACAAAATTACCATACAAAAATCAGTAGTATTTCTATATGCCAACAGCAAACTACTGAAAAAATGAATGAGAAAAGCAATCCCATTTCCAATAGCAACCATAAATAATAAAATACCTAGGAATAAATTTAACCAAGGATCTAAAATATATCTACAAGGAAAACTATAAAATACTGATGAAAGGAATTAAAGAGGTCACCCCAAAATAGAAAGTATATCATGTTCATGTATTAGAAGAATTGGTATTGTAAAAATTATCGTGTACCAAAACTGATCTATAGATTCAATGATTTATGCTTAAAATATAAATTAAAAATAATATTTTTAAGATTATTTTAAAAATATTGTATTTAATTTATATATAAAATACAATTCATTTAAAATTGGATACCTAAATGCAAAATTGGATATCTGATCTAAATTTGGATATCTAAAATCAAATTTAACACTCATCTCTCACCATCTACAGAAACCAAATTGAAATGGGTTAAAGACTTAAATGTAAGACTTGAAGCTATCAAACTAGTGAGGAAAAAACATTGGGGAAATGCTTCAGGCAAATTTTTTTTGGTAAGACCTCAAAAGCACAGGCAACCACATCAAAAATAGGCAAGTGAAATTACATCAAGCTAAAAACCTTCTGCACAGCAAAGGAAACAGTCAACAGAGTGAGGAAAAAGGGATTAATAACAAGAATGTATTAAAAAGTCAGACAACTAAATAGCAAAAAAAAAAAAAAAGAAACCCACAAATAATATTTTAAGAAATAGGCAAATGATTTGAACAGACATTTCTCGAAATAGGACATGCAAATGGCCAACAGGCATATGAAAAAAATGCTTAATAACACTAATTATGAGGGAAATGCAAACCGAAACCACATTGAGATATCATCCCACCACAGTTGAACTGGCTATTATCAAAAAGACAAAAATTAAGAGACGCTGGCAAGGATGCAGAGAAAGGGGAACACTAGTACCCTGATAATGGAAATGTAATTAGTATAGTCACTGTGGAAAACGGTGTGGAGAGTCCTCAAAAAACTAAACCTAAGTGTACATTGACGGATAAATGGGTAAAGAAAATGTGGCATATATACATAATACAATACTATTTATTCACAAAAATTAATGAAGTCCTGTCATTTACAGCAATATGGATGAAACCAGAAATCAAATAAGCCAGCCACAGAAAGACAAATATTGCATATTTTCGCTTATATGTGGGAGCTAAAAAGTTGATCTCATGGATGTAGAGAGTGGAATGATAGGTATAAGACGCTGGGAAGAATGAGGCAACAGGGAAAAGAGGTTGGTTAGTGCATACAAAAATACAGATAGATAGAAGAAATGAGTTCTAGTGTTCAATAGCACAGTAGTTTAACTATAGTTAACAATAATGTATTATTTCAAAATAGCTAGAGGAGAAAATTTAAAATGTCCTCAACACAAAGAAATGACAAAAGTTTGAAGTGATGAATACCCTAATTCTCTTGATTTGATTGTTACACATTGTATGCCTCTAATAAAATGTCACATATATCCCAAAATATGTACAATTAAGTATCAATAAAAAACAATAGTTGTTTATTGTTTGTGTGAAAAGCCTTGTAATTTTATGATCAAATTTCCAAATGATGAAAATGGCAAAGAGGGAACATGTGAAAAGGACATTCCAAAGAATTTCCTTGACATGATGGAAGACGAGTCAGGATTCAGGAAGCCCAACACATAGCAAATAGACCATCCCAATCATTAAAAAACTGAGCAATACCAAAAACCACGAAAACATCTTAAAAGCATCCTGAGACAGAAGACAGATTACCTCTAAAGGAATAACCACAGATGTGAAACTGATTTCCCATAACAAAAGGCAAAGCCAAAAAGCAGTAAAATTTCTTCTTCCAATGTGTGAAGAAGAAATAAATGTCAACTTGTAATTGTACATTCTGCAAAACTATCTATATAAATGTAGGGCACAATGAAAGACAATTACTGACTGAGAATATTTGTGACCCACAGCCTCTCACTGCAAAAAATACTGAAGGGAGCATTCCAGGCAGAAGAAAAATCATCCCCTGAAGTCTCAAAAGATTTCAGAAGAGAGAATGAGAAACTACATTGGTAAATATATAAGCAAATCTTTAAAAACTTTATACAAAATAATAATCACCCAACAGCATTCACTTATTCATTCCTTTATTTATCCCACACAGCTTTTCTGAATACCATCTGGTCTTCAGGCTTGCATAGAATGTATCTCTCTCTCTCTCTCTCTCTCTCTCTCTCTCTCTCTCTCTCTCACACACACACACACACACACACACACACACACACACACACAAAATAAACTTCCATGAATAATATTATGTCACTGATTTAGGAAACCGAGGAAAATGTTTATTCCATTATTTTGATAGTTTGATCTTGGAAAGTAACTTCACTAATATAGAAAGGCAACTAAGAACATTGTTATATATTCTGTGTATGGGGCTCCCCAATGGGTGGTGAGCAATGTAAAGACCAAAACCGCACATGCTTACTCTTTGTTGCCATAGGACAGGGACCAGGGAATGGGCAGTGAAAAAGTCAGGCAAAGTTGATAGGTGTCCTAGAGAAGGTCTAGACCAGTGTGCAGGAGACAGGGAAGTCAAGAACTGAGCTTTGTGAGATGGTGAGAACTTTGGTGAGTGCCTGGGAGAAAGGCAGTAAATACAATGAGGCAGAGCCTGTGTGATGCCAACCAGAGTCCTCCTTCCGTGTGCTGCTGGGAGTGGAGATAAATCAGTATGTTGCAAAGCCTCTTCCAATCAAAGGCAGTAGAAATATTCCAATAGGATTTGGCTGTATCCCTACTGAAATCTCATCTTGAATTGTAGCTCCGATAATTCCCACATGTTGTAGGAAAGAGCCAGTGGGAGATAGCTGAATCATGGAGGTGGGTTTTCCCATACTGTTATCATGGTGGTGAAAAGTCTCATGAGATCTGATGGTTTTATAAGGGGAAATCTTGCTGCTTGGCTTTCATTCTGTTTTGTCTGCTGCCATGTAAGACACGCCTTTTGCCTTCTGCCATAATTGTGAGGCCTCCCCAGCCATGTGGGAGTCCACTAAACCTCTTTTTCTTTAAATTATCCAGTCTCAGGTATGTCTTTATCAGCAGCATGAGAATAGACTAATACATATTCGTATATTTTAATCACGTTATTCCATATTAGAAAGCTTTTCTAGTAATGTAATGAAAGATGAGTATGTGGACATTGACATACAAAATTTTAACATGTCATTGTTTATAATAGGAGGAATATGAAAACAAATTGGATAGGCAAATTATGGAACTCCAGGAAAGAACACACAGCCAATACAAATGGCTTATGATGACAGAGTAAATAATCAAGACACAAAATTACAGGAATAGTTTGATTATAACTCAACAAAGGTAACTATGAGGAGAATAATAGCAAAAAGAAGAAAATAATTTCAAGTGTTTCTAGTTATCTCTGATTAGGGGGTCTATAACTGATTTCCATTTTTCTACTTCTCTGTATTTTTCTGATCTCCTTAAACGGAGACATATTATTTTCATAATGAAAAACAAATGCAGAATTGTAACTTTGTCATGTTTCATAGTACAGTTACCTGGTATGAAATGAGGTTTTACCAAAAAATACCAAATGAGAACTTCTCAGCTACAATTCAAGATGAGATGTGGGTAGGAATACAGTCAATACTTTCCCCACCTGCAGAAGTGCTAGAACTGCAACTCTGACCAATTTTAATCTGCTCAGAGCAAAGGTAAGTCCTGGAATTTTCATCAACTGAGCTTTGCTACCATGCTTCCAAGAGCCTCTGGATTTTCACGTCCCTATGAAGCTTCAGGCATTCCTGGCACTGCTTGGGGTCCAGGCCTCCCACTTGCCCCAGCACTTACATGGTGGGCTGCAGGTACCTCTCCTCCATTCATTCCACATGACTCTCACTGTCTCATGCCTGTAGTGGATGCTGTGATGCACCAAGATCCTCCTTCAGAATGGAAGGACTTATTTCCCCAGCTCCTGGGAGTGCTGACTTACCTCACCCAAGTCATGGCCCACCTTGGTCAGCCCACATCCAATAATTGGTCAAGCATAGGCACAGTCCCTTTCCTCTACCTAAGGACATCTCTGAAGGTCCATATCAGCCTCAGAGCTCCTGGTGGGGTTGGCTGAAGGCTTCTTGGGGCTGCTCCACTCAACTTCTCCCACTGTCCAACCGTTCTTCCTATCCTTACTCCCATAGAACTGACCTCCAGAGTACTTCCTAGTAAACTGCTGCATACTCATGCCCATCTTTGAGTCTGCTTCCTAAAGAAGCTGCCCTGCAACACCTACAGAAATCTCCCACATTTGTCCCTCTGAAATGCTGATACCAAGGACCTCTTTCTGTCTGAGACGCCAGTCTCCCAATGGCCATTGTCACATTCATCCTGACATTCTGACACTTGGTGTCACACAAACTCCAGCCTCAGCTAGATGGGTGAGGCCCCTACTCATAGCTCATATAGGTCTGTGATTCTCCTTTCTTGAGTTGTTTTGCATTTTTTCAGTGACATAATTAATAGCACTTACTATTTGCTACACATCCTGGTAGTTCCAGTAAATAAAAAACTAACATGGCTCCTGTCCCTGTGGAGCTCTCAGATCAGTGCAGGAAACAGACATTAATCAGGTAGTCGCACAAATTAATGTATATTAATCATATAAAAATGCCAATACTAGGTCATCTTAATGTATAAAGCCAACATTTTCATATGGTTCAACCTAAATGTTTTAAATAGTAGTAAAACCATAAGTCTGACTTTCCCAGCATGAGCAATAAAACAATACTGAGAATATCTCCATTATTATCAACATATCTGTCCAATGCTCAAAACAAAAATCCAAACTCATTTTTATTTTTCCCTCTATTTGTGCACTTAAAAATTTTTTAAAATGAAAGCACAAGTACACACAGAAAGCTGATTGAAGATTGACTTTCTCTCCCCTTAGTTCCTTACAACCTATATGTTGCAACTAACATTGAGATTAAAATTGAAAAGTGAGTTTGGAAATTCAAGCCAGAGCTAAGCAAAAGAAAGAATAAAAAAAAAGTCTATTCCCAAATGTGCCTTGGCCATTTCTGCTGATGAGCTTTTTTTCCTACATTTCCAAACAACCAGCATTTGATGAGTTTCTCTCTACCTGCCCCCACCCCACACCTCACAGTCAGTCATCGATTTGATGATGATGTGTTGAAACCACTGCTGACATAAGAAAGGGGGACTCCATGGCAGCCACTCCAGTTCTAAAGTAAATTCCCAGCAGAGATGAGCAACAGTGACGGTCTCAGAGGACAGCCCTTGGCATGCCTGGGTGGGGAGAAACATGGGCATCCTTAGAGAAAAAATCAAGATTTGTGCATTACAAAAAAACAAAACCCAGACTGGAATGGAATGGGAGAGAATAATGTGAGAATAAATGGGGCAGCATGATGATGGAAACAAATTCTCCATGGAATTCTTCCAAGGACAGTTTTCATCTTCTAGTTACGTGTTGTGAACCCTTCTCTGAGCTTTTTCCAAGTGTTTGCAAAAAATTGTAAGACTCTCCAAGACATAACTCAGAATAGAAGCAGTTGAGTGCATTTGGGGCACCGCTTGGGCTGATGATCTGTCAGTCCATAATGTCATAGACATGAAGCTCCTACAGGGCAAGACTGGGTCTTAGGGAAGACTTTGTAGTATAAATAGAAGATAAGAAGGCATAGGTCATGCCTCCACTGCTGCTCTTTCAGAGATTCAAATGGGCTTTTCTTTCTTCTTCTTCTTCTCTTTTTTTTTTTAATAATCACTTCCTTTTTACTTGGGCAAATAAATTGTTCAGCAGGCCCCTGATGCGATTGATGTCATCAGGCAAGAAATGGCAAGGAAACCGAATCACTAACTCTTGACCATCCCCTGACCATGCCCAGAGTCACTTCGCTTATCCCCAAGAAAGTTCTGCATGGAAATTACAGGCAGCAAGAGTACCTTTATTTTTTAAAGATGAACACATTATGATTTATTGAGATAATTGAATGTTGGGGTGAGAAAATGACGGTACGGCAGCTAAATATGTCCTCTCAAATGAACCTCAAATGCACATTGTTGAGTAAAAGCAGCAAATTACAGAAGAATATACCTCATATTATCACACTTATGTAAAGCTTCTAAAAAGGCGAAATTAAGCAATATATTGTTTGGAGACATATAAATAAGTTACTAGAAGTATAAACTAAAGCAAAAGGATAATTCACACACACACACAAATACACACAATAATAGTTACTCTTGGGCAGGAGAAACAAGTATATTCACCTGAATGGAGCCGGGAGGAGGTTGTTAGTCAGAATTGATCTTTCATGGAGCTTGGAAGGAGGGAAAAACACTATTGTCTTTTTTGGAATTAAGTGGGAGCCTTCCTCTTTCCTTCCTGTGGTACAGACACACTTCTAAGATAGCCCCTAAGATTCCCACTTCCCGGTACACACCCTGGTCCTCCTGATGCCAAACAAAGGCCAGGCTGTTCCCAATTCTCCACGCTGCACAACTGTATAATGAAGTCATCACAGACTCCCATTATTTGCTTAGAAATGCTATGTGCAGGTGTGCATCATCCTGCTGGCAATCACAGTTTTTTAACTTTTTAAAAGGATAGCAAGGTCTTTGTGAGGCTCCTACTTACGCACTGACAGATGTTAGAATTAATCAAGTGCTCCCATCTGGACAGGGTATCAGTCATACGTTCAGTCAGCTTTACTGAGCACTTACCACACACTAGACACTGCTTGGGGCATGGGAAATTTTCAGTGAGCCACAAAGGCAATGTTCTGGTCTTTCGGGAGCACATAGTCCAATGGAAAAAGAGACAAGTGATTCCACAATGAATGCGGGACATTAAATGCCAGAGAAGTGTGAGCACCATGGGCTCCAGGGTTCGAAATGGCCCAGGCAATGTGAGTGAAGGTTCACAGAGGAGACCAAGTGGGAGGAGAGCTGGGGAAGGCTGGGGGGATGGCCTTTACAACAGGGGAAACAGCGTAGGCAAAGGCAATGAGGTGCAAAGATCTCCATGCTCAAGGAACCACAAGTATGTACGTCATTACACCTGAAACTTTTCAGGCATGTGTAGAGGAATCTCAGAAGACACCAAGGAGACTAGGCCAAGAAGACACAATCTTACATAGGAGATATTTATTTGGCTTCGTTCACTGTGCATCTTCTAAGACAAATATCAATAAACTCTATCTGTAAAAGACCAGATAGTATTTTAAGCTTTGGAACATGGTCTGTGTTCCAACTGCTCAACTTGTAACCCAAAAGCATCCAGGGGAGGATGAAGGAAAATGGGCATGGCTGTGTGGCCAATGCAATTTCATTCACAAAATCAGCCTGAGGGGTGTTTTGGAGGCAGCCCATTGTTTGTCAACCTCTGATCTAGAAGTATTAAGCTGTGAGGGGACTTTGCCAATTTTCTATGCAGACACAATTTGTAGCAATAAATGAAGATCATTTACTGAACACTTTGCTAGCAGCTTCCATGCTTTGATGATGATTTTCCAATTGTGATGATTCTAATTAGTCAATTGCAATTCTACTCTACCCTGCTTGCCTTTTGTTGTTACAGGGATGACCAAGTACCACTGCATAGACAGATCCATGGAATGCTGGAGCCAGAAGGGAATCGTGAATCCTATGCATTTTACAGATGAGGACATGGAGATCCAGCGAGGTGAAGAGCCAGCACCACAGAACTAGCCTGTTGCACACAAAATTGCATTAAAAGGCCCGTGTCTGTGCAATGCCCACCTTGTGCCACGGACTGGCCTGGGTGCTTTAGACACACTGTTTCCAACCCTCACCCCTGCGCTGCCTCTCCTGCAGATTGTTCTCGGAGAGTGGACCTCAAAGGAACAAAGGAGCCCTGCATTCCGAGTGTCCATTGGTCAGTGGAAACAGGAATTCCAAATGAGGGTTTGCGAGGAGAAGAGCATACAGCAGAGTGGCCGCTGGAGAGGAGTAGCCAGTATGAAGGCCAACAGGAGTGGTCAGCACCCCAATTCTGACCTCCAGAAGAGCACTTAACCTCTAGGATCCTAATTGTCCTAACACGCTCGTAGAGAATAATGGTATCTCTCATGCATGGTTGTGATAGTCAAGGAAGGTCATACATGCAGGCCTGTCTTGCTGTGACCCTAGAGCCACTCACCCAGGGACACAGCCTTGCTGGGACATCCACCACGCAGGACCCTCAGCAGTGTTGTTCACACTGGGCCAGTGAACAGCTGGAGCTTACTACAATGGTGCAGTGTGAATTGGGCCTTCGAGAGCAGAAAACTCATCTCAGCCAACTGACTTAGGGATTCCCTCCTTCACCGGTGGAACTCTCCATAGCACATGTATTGAATGCCAGCCAGGCCCAGGATCAGGATAGGGACTGTGACTTTCCCACAACTTAATAGTGCTCTGGTGAGATCCAGCCCACAGAGAACGCTTGTGGGATGTAGACATCAATGCCAGCCTGGGGGTATCAACTGGAACTGGAACTCTGGGCTAGGAAGGGCATCGTCCATCTCTTGGACAAGCTCTGAGCTGCCTGCAATGTGCTGAGGATTCTGCAAACATTGTCTTCTGGGTTCTCATCGTCCCCTGAGAGTCAGTGTGATGATCAACCTCAGGTGTCCAATTCATTGGATTAAGCGGTGCCTAGTGAGCTGGTAGACTGAGAGAAAGATCTGCCCTCAATGGGGGCGGGCACCATCCAATTCACTGGGAGCCCTGATGGAACAAAAAGGCAGAGGAAGGGTGGATGCTTTCTCTCAGTCTTCCAGAGCTGGGATGCCCTTCTTCTTCTTCCCCTGTCCTTGGATGTCAGGACTCCAGGTTCTCTGGCTGTTAGTCTCCAGGACGCGCTCTATCGGCACCATTCTTGGGCCTTTGGCCTCGGACTGAGTTATGGTACAGGCTTCCCTGGTTCTGAGGCTTTCAGACTTGCATTGAGCCACACTACTGGCTTTCCTGGTTCTCCAGCTTGCAGACTGCTGGTCATGGGACTTCTCAGCCTTCACAATGGTGGGACCAATTCCCCTAATAAATACCCTCTTTTATATCTGTTTATATCATTCTGGTCCTGTCTCTCTGGAGAACCTTGACAAATCCAGTCAGATGAAAGAGTGTGAGCAACTAGCCTAAGGCCACAATAAACACTGGAGGCCTCAGGTAAGGACTCAGCACAGATGCTGTAAAACCAGGGAGGCATCAGACAGCTTTCTCTTGAGAGGAGCTGAAAGTCTAATGTGAGAGGCAGATACAGAAGGGCCTCATGTTATTCTAATGGGGAAAACAGGAATCAAGGCACAACCACTTCATTGGCAGGTGCAAGAGGTCTTCCTGGAGCTGGCGGCACCTGAGCTAATAAGCCCTGGGAGCCCAGGCGGGGCTGGAGAATGTGTCTATTAGAATGGGAGGTCTGGGCTTGAATCCACTCTGAACCACTTACCAGATGAGTAAACTCTGACACATCATCCCCCTTTGCTTCCATTGCCTCAACTGTACAATGAGCTAATAACATAATCTGCCTTACAGAACTGTCACAAGGATTAAATGAGCTAAGAGTTTAAGTACTCCATTCATGCTCACTGTTCCTAGGAAAGGGGCAGAGTTAGCTGAGTGACACAGGGACAGGACCACAGTCCAAGAGCAGGTGGTATACCTGGGTACAGGTCTAAGGGAGGAAGTCCACACCCACAAGTGGACTTCTGCTGCTGTTTCACAAAACCTGAGCCTTTTCTTGAAAAATAACCATTGCTCGCAGGTCATGCCATGGCTGTGTCCATGCCTGACCATAATCTCACTGGCACAGGTGGATGTGTGGCTGCTGGTCTAGGAGAAATTCAGGATTCTTCCATAGTCACTCATATCCAGAAACTTCTCTCCTGATGATTTGAGATACCACCATAGTTCCAGATGCCACATGGGGAGGGAGCTCTGCAGTCAGCATCTCATTGAACAGACAAGAACCTTCAGAGCCTGAAGACTCCCCTCAGCCCAGTGCCAGTCTGGGTCATCCTTCATCATTACAGCCTGGCTGTCCTGCCCTCTAAGGCCCTGCCCTGGAAGCTTCTGAAAGCAGCTGGACTCCCGACTCCTGGATCGATTCTACAGCCAGGTCTGTTCTTTCTAATCAGAACAATGCTGCATGACACCAAGTATGCTCTTCTTAAAACACAGGGGGCTTTCTGAAAGGTGTGCAGATGATGATGAACGGGGCTTGAGCCCAGACTAATCAAGCCCATGCATCTTCACAACGTGGAAACAGTGCAGCAGCCGCAGAGAGAACGGAGCAGGAGAGAGAGCCTTGCTTGAGGAGAGGCAAGTCCATCCATTCTGTTCTGCCCTGAGCACACAGCAGGTTCTTTGGTCCAGGGTCCCTGGAGCAGACCCTCTGTGCACAACAAGCCTGGAGAGGGCATGCAGGACTTGAATGTGAATCTGCCCCACCCCCAACTTGCCAGTACTGGGTTCTTGGCTCCCCCGCAAGTGTCAAGATGATGATAATGATTATATTTAACCCATAGACTAATCAGGGTCAAGTGAAATAATTCCAGGATAGCTCTTAGCCCACTGCCTGGCTTATAGCCAGGGCTGAACAAGTTTTATCTAAGAAAGAAAAAAAACAAATGTAGTGCCTACATAGGCAGGGAGGCCTGTGGCAAACACAGCCATGCTGCCGTCTGCACTTCCTCTCTGCTGGGGTGCCCGGTAATGCATTAAATGTCCTCACATGAGCAGCTTTCGCATTTTGTTCTCACATCAATCTTGCAAATAAATAAAATTAGCCACCCTGTGACTCATGAAAAGACAAGCTCAAAAATGTGAGGTGACCTGCTCCAGGTGACACAACAAGGCCCCTCCCACACCACGGTGGAGATCAACCTCACGGAATGGCTCCAGAGAAATTCATAGCAGATTTAGGGTAGAAAATCAGCAATAATAAAAATTTGTAACTGTAGCTGTTGTAGACCATGTTACTGCTGACAAAATAATTATGGTTACAATAATCGCACCATGTTATTTGATGAAATTCTCCCTAAAATCCTAGGAACTCAGGTATGCCACAATTGCTTCCTGGGTAAATTCCATGTGAGATTCCATCTCAATTCCCATTATGCATGCACAGGGCCCTGAGTCGGGCAGGTCCAGGTGGCTTGTCCAGGGCCACTCGGCCTGAGTGTGGGAGGCAGGACCCAAAGCAGGTCTGCGTGAGTTCTATGCACAGGTTTCTGCAAAACACCCAGCTGAGCCGCTGTAGAGGGGCACTGGGCGTTTGGCCTTGCTGAATTTCGGTTTTGAGAGGACTGGAAGCCAACCTGTGGGGATGAGCCCTGGGAGTGCCTTTCGGCCCTGAGAACCTCTGACCCCATTTACTTTTGAGCAGATCCCCAGCCTGGACCTACCCTACTAGCATTTTGAGAGTGGCAGCACCCTGTGGGAATCAGCAGCACTTATCTATAGGAAAGCCTGCTGGGAATTTTCCTCCATTGGACAAATCATTACATCTCTTTCCTCTTTTTATCCTCTAAGTAACTTTATACATTTCTGGGAGATAATTCCATTGCAAAAGTTGGAAACGGAGGTGCCTTTGAGTCTTATTGTACTGTGGAGCCTGGTTTTGAGCCCTTTCCTTTTGTAAATAATTATCAAAACAGAGCTGGAAGAGCCCTGGGCCGTCATGCAGTCCAGCCTTATTTTATAGGTGGGGAAACTTAGAGGACTGGAGGCAGGGAAGCTTTAGCAATATCACACTTCTAGTTAGTCATAGACACACCAGGCTGTATCAGTCCCCTTCTCTTTCTCCCTCTCTTTCTCTCACTTGTGCATGCACACACACAGATACACAGACTCACATCCTTAGCAGGCACAAAGGATAGCCCACTTGGTAAGTACGAGAGAGACTGGCAGCTGCCATTCATCATCCACACTCTCTATCCAGTCTTCTCCAGAGACTGACCCTGGCCCAGCACCAGCAGCATGGCTTGGGAGTTCATTTGAAATGAAAATTCTCAGGCCCTCACTCAGACCAAATCAATCTGAAACCCTGGGGGTGGGGCCCAGGAATCTGCATTATAACAAGCCTCAGGGTGATTCTGATGCAGCTGAAATTTGAGAACCACTGTGGATGGGGATGCTTTTTGTGCCATCCACCCCTCCCTGTGGTTCACCTAGCATTTCAACTGTGGCTGGGCTGAAGGTCTCCTGGCAGCACCCCAGTTCCTATGCCAGCTGCATCTTTCAGCTTGTCTGACCCCAGAGTGTGTCCAGGGTGTGACCCAGGGATGTGCAGAGTACGGGAGAGTTCACATCCCTGGAGCCACCTTCACCCACTGGAGGGCATACGTCCACGGCCCAGCACCAGCCTCAGCCCAGCTCCTGGCCTGACAGTTGTGAAGCATGCCCACAGCTCCAAGTATCAGCAGCTTGGTGACAGCCCATGCAGTGCCTTCTCCATCCACAGTGCACACGCCCTCTGGCCTCACTTCTCTTCCCAGGATCACCCTTGAGTCTGCCAGTGGCTGCATCTGTCTTGGGATATGCTCTCGGGGAACCCAGGCAGCGCTCAGGATGGGATTCTAGCATTGGGTCCCTCACTGGCCAGCAGTAACAAGCGCACGATAGGTCTGCCATGAGGAGGGGATCTGAGATGAGGGAGGTGGGGAGAGGGACAGATGCTCCAGCCACTGACCGCAGCATAAAAACCACACCAAAACAGTGGCTCAGCACAGTGGTCGGCAAATTATAGCCCTTTGGCCAAATGTGGCCCTCCACTTGTTTTTAATCAATAAAGTTTTATCGGAACACAGCCATGCCCATGTGTTAAGGTTGCTTTCATGCTGCAGTGACAACTTGAGTAGCTGTGACAGAAACTGTATATCCAGCAAAGCCTAACATATTTACTACCTTGCCCTTTGCAGAATACATTTGCTAACCTGTGACTTAACATTTATTTTGCTCTTTTATGTGCAGCCTGGGCATGGCTCTATGGGGACAGCTTGTTTGTGCATTACACAGAACCAGACAGGTGACTCACAGGCCAAGGCGGTACAACCATGCATGCAGGACCATGGGATCTACTGTTCCCTGCAAAGCCACATCACCCAGAGGCAGCAGGCTCAGCTGAGAATGTGGCTCAGCCAACAGCAGGCCGGGGCTCTGTCCTGGGGCTGCCGTGAGCCCATGGTCAGTGTGCAGGGTTCGGAGCCAGTAGTTGGAGTACACACTTCTAGGAACAGAATGTGGAAGGAGAATTGGTCCACTCAACATCACTACTGGCAACTTCCTCAAAGAAACAGGCTTCCTGTCCCTGCAGCTCTAGTGTGTGCTGGGTTCAATGTCATGGTTCCCAGAGCAAGGTGGTCCCACCAGGGCACAGGTAAGGTTTACCTTGAATCTAACGCTGTGCCTGCTGCCTGGCCACTTTGGGGCCTTATGCTGGTGGGCGGCAGACAGAGAGAAGAGTTCCTACAGGAGTGAGGACACTGAACCCTGATGACCACAGGAACCTAGGGTTGGCTCCATGTGATGCAGAAGGGACATGCATGTGTGGAATTCAGGGGATTCACTGGGATAGGCCTCGATTCTTCACATCCATAGATGGCAGGGAATGTGTGACCGCCACCTGAGGTCAAGGCCATCAGAACACTGCCCCTCAGGAAGGGACAGTTGTGGCCTTCTACCAGCTTGCTTGGCTGGATCAGAGTGACATGAAGTGCAGGGCACCCTCCACCTAGTGGGGATGGTGTCAGTGCACAAAAGTCCAGCCACCACCTCTGGGGAGACAATTTTGGAAGGCATCCTTTTAGGAGGATGCAGGAGGGACTGAGCCCTAGATGTTCCCAGGCAATAACACACATTATTGCATTTTCTCCTTTCTGAGTCTCATTCTCTCTGCTCCCTTATATATATTCTACCTGCAGCCAAGCCAGCATCTGAAGCTCTGTTCTGACGAACACCCAAACTAAGACTCTCAGAAACAGATTGTGCTGGGGCATCTCTGTTCCTGTCTTGTCTAATAGGCTTCAATTAGAAGTTACAAGGTGGGGCTTCCAGTAAAGCTCTTTAAAGGCGGCTGGGAGAGAGAGTCTCAACTGACAGACGGGCTTTGTCCCTGGCCTTTCTCCTTTTCCCTGCTTGGACCACAGACTCAGTGGCTAGAGCTGCTGTGGCCCTCTTGCGACCAAGAGACCATGTTGAGAATGGAAGCTCCTGCTGAGGATGGAAGAGCAGAGAAATAGAAGGAACTGGGACCACCTGCACACCTGCAGCTGCTGCACTGCAGAGAGGATTCTGCAGCCCAGCACCTGACTGCCTGGGACAAAAATCCCAGCTCTGCCCTTCAGGGCTGTGCTGTGTTGCAAGTTCCTGAAACTCTTGGGGCTTGCATCTCCTTATCTGCAGAGCGGGGCTATGAGCCTATCTTCCTCAGATTCCTTCCAAGGGTGAAATTAGATGATTACGTATCAGCCACTCAGCCCAGTGCCAGGCTCAGTTGGTGCTCTCCAGAGCTGGGTGTTATAACCTTGGGACCAGGGCCTCCAGGGTCAGCACTAGGAAAGCCACCTGGAAAGACTAATTTGCTTAAACCCATTTTTCAGGTTTCTGCAAGGCTAGCAGATACGATAGAAACCTCTAGTTCTTTGGGGAGCTCATTATAAACATAAAATCGATGAGTGCTTTCTGAGTACTAGCATTTCAAATTCACTGATATTACATTCATCTTCTAGACAGTGGAACTCCAGTCATCATGGTGGGCCTTGGGTGATCTGGAAGTGAGGATTCCGTGGGCCTCTCCTGCGGTCTCCTAGGAGTAAGAAGAGGCAGACAGGTGATGGAGATGTTGGAGGGAGTTCTTCAGCAGGAAGAAGCATTCTCCACGTGCACGGCGACTGTCCTGGAATGCCTGGGGAGCTGCCTGGAGACAAGACTTCTCCTAGTGGACTGGCGGGAACGGACGCTCCAAGCTTTCACAGAGGGACTGTGGGCAAAGATGTGGGCAGAGTAAGGGCACCGGCAGAAGCAACTGATGTCCCCAGGGACCAGGAGTGGTGGCAGCCATTACCAGCCAGGCCTGAGGAGACCAGAGCCTGGTGAGAAGCACAGTCATGAATGAGGGTGCCAGACAGGAGTGGTGGCCACAGGCAGAAGAGCACCACCATGCTCAGACCACTGCCCCAAAAGAATGTGAGGACCAATCCCTTAAGCAGACACTCCAGCGCAGAAACACTCCGGAAGCCATAGAGGCCAGCTTCCCAGGGCAGGGAGCAGGGTAGAGCAGAGGGGAGAAGGATCCAGGGGAGAAGAGAACAGCTGCTGTGTGGGTTTAGTGGAAGGAGACCATCAGGGATGGGCTGGGCGATCTGAGAGAGAGCAAGTTCCCTGTCGTTGCAGGTTTCCCAGCAAAGACTGGACAAATACCCAAGAGTTAACATCCTGGGATTCCCTGCACTGGTTAAACGGATGCTCAGCCTGATGGCACACAAAATCATTCAGGGAACTGTTGAAAAATACAGATGCCTGGGCCCTGAGCTCTACCACACACACCGGATAGGGCCTTCCAATGTGAGCCGAGGCATGTGCATATAAGCAGGCTGCATCATTGGCCCTGCAGGAACCATGGCTCAGAGGCTTGGGTGGGATCCAGGTTCTTATCTGGGCAAGGAAGACAGAGTTCCCAGGTCTGCCAGGAAGCACTGTCTTTGCGTTTTGAGAAGTCCTTTAGCCTCAGAAGTTCTAGTTCCTTACCTTCTAAATGAGGGTTTCCAGTTCACCCCAGGGTATCAGGAGGCTTAAGACATGGTGGAAGGAACAAGCCCAGTACCTGTCACCGGAAGCAGCTCCTGCCCACCCTTCCCCAAGCCCAGCTGTCTGGACTCAAATCCTGCTCCGACACTTACTCACTTTGTGACCCAGGACACCCGCTCACCCTTTCTATGCCTCATTCTCTCATCTGTAATATGCCAGCAATTATGGAATCTAACTGACAACAGTGAAGATTCCATGAACTCACGCACGCTGTTTGGCATGGAGTTGTGGGCTGTTATCACTGCTGCTGTCCCTGTGCTCCCCCTGACCAGCTTGGGAAGTGACAGAATTCAGGCACAGGAAAAGCAATCAAGGGCCTGGGGATCTTTAGCCTGGAGCATGTTTTTTGGGGGCCAGAGTGTGATTGTCACCTTCAATATCCTGAATGGCTGTCCGGAGGAGCAGTTGTATCTGCTCTCTATGATATAAAGCACAGGGCAAAGTGAGTATACGCAACAGAAAAGCAAGTTTTAGGTCAATATGAGGAAGTACTAATTTTACTTATTTATTTATTTATGAGATGGGAGACTCATTATGTTGCCCAGTCTGGTCTCAAACTCCTGGCCTCAACTGATGCTCCTTCTCAGCCTCCCAAAGAACTGGGATTACAGGTGTGAGCCACTGCAGCACCTGGCCAAGTATTTCTTCTGTCCACTTTCCTGATTTTTTTTCTCTCCTCTCTCTCCTCTCTGCTTACTCCTATCTGTGTGTGTATATTAAGCGTGACTGTGTGCCAAGCACTGTGCCCATGGCTGAGGATGTAAATATCAATGATATCCACTCCCTGTGGTCAAGTTGCCCACAGTTGAGCAAAGGAAGACGGAACTAAGTGAACCCCTCCCCTGGTTCCCGATCCCCCATGTCAACCTCCGTTTTAACACTTTTCACGCTGTCTTGTCGGAGCTATCTAAGAAGAAATGCACTGCCTCAGAGAGATAGTGAGCTCCCCATCATCAAAAGTGTGCAAGCAAAAGCAGAACCATTTGTCAGAAGGAGAGGTGGGAGAGAGGTGACATACTTACAGTGAAGGTGGGACAGGATAGTCACTTCTTTTTATTCTTTATTTTTTTATTTTTTGAGACAGAGTCTCACTCTGTCACCCAGGCTAAAGTACAATGATGCTGTCTTGGCTCACTGCAATCTTCACCTTCCAGGTTCAAGCAATTCTCGTGCCTCAGCCTCCCGAGTAGCTGGAATGACAGGCACCCATCACTACACCCAGTTAACTTTTGTATTTTTAGTAGAGATGGGGTTTCACCATGTTGGCCAGGCTGATCTCTAACACCTGACCTCAGGTGATCAGCCCACCTTGGCCTCCCAGAGTGTTGAGATTACAGGTGTGAGCCACCGCTCTGGGCCCAGCATGGTCACTTCTAAGGGGCAGGGCTGTGGTCAGAAATGGGCAATATCCCTGCTCCCACAAGCCTTCATGGTAATCAGGTCCCCTGACTGGAAAGCAGTCCTGGCCTCCACAGACCCAGTGAACTCCTCTCACCTACCCTTCACTGCACGACCCTTTGCCCCATCTTCACGACATCCTAATGGCTTCCATATTTTTCCTTCAGCTTTGTGGCTGGCATCCCATTGAGGGGAGAAGGTCATTCCTGCAGCACTTGGAGATCATTGCTCAGGGTGCCGATGATCCTCACCAGCTCCCCATCCCTTCCTCCTTCTCTCCCCACCCAGATACATGGGGGCATCCATTCTCGCCTTCCTTGTCACACAGAGCTGTGCCTTTGGGAACAGGCCATCCTGGCAGTTCTCCGGTGCCAGAACACCCAGGGATGCTGAAAGGAAGGGTCTGGCACAGGCTAATGGCCTGGCAGAGGCTAGGGCTTCCCCTCCCTTCCCTGCTGCTTCTGAGAGCTGCTTTGGGGATGCTCTTGAAGCCATTATTAATTATTTTAACAAAGCAAATAAATTCATATGCTTTGATATGCAAACTATTACCAGTCACTCACACCCCTAGCTGATCGTGACAACAGCTGAGAACTGCTGGATTGAGCATTTAATGTCTACTGAAGAGTGGACCAAGTTATGATCCTCACCATTGCTCATGAGCCAAGGAGGAGGCTGCAGGTGCAGACAACCACGAGGCAGAGTGAGGGAGAGAAGAGGTAAGGGATAACGAGTGTCATTTCTCCTCGACCTGGTAAGCTGAGCAGCCCAGGGGACTGGCTGTGTTTCCCTTCCTGCTTTACCTCCAGGAACCTCAGAGCTAAATTAATAGCTCAGAGGCAGAAACGACTTCAGCACAAGTAGTCTATACATATATATTTTTTCCAGTTTCTTTTATATGATCCTTATTTTTTGTAATTTTGCTTCTTTTATATGTGTTTTAATACTGTAAGAACTTCCCAACTCCTTTCCAAGAGGTAGACAGAATGTAAATGATGAATGAATAAACACACAAATAAGTAAAGAAGACATAGTATCTTTTCCAAAGCAATTTATTATTCCTTCATGGGCATCTGTCATTCATGGCAAATGCACTGCTCACTATCTGGACCCAACCATTCACCCCTTCCAGGCCTCGGCTCACCCAGTGTTCACGAAGCACCCAGTGTTCACACCTGCTGTGTGTGAGTGCACCCAGCCCTGAGGGTGCACAGGTGCCCAGAGACAAGGCAGCAGCCAAGTGAGATGGGAAGGAGGGGCTCTCCTTGGGGAGGCAGCCACACCTCTCAACGATGAACTCTCCTGAAGTGTTCATCCGTGGGAGGAAGTCATTCTTCTCTGGTTCACCTGGTGGGTCTTTTCTGGTAAAAAGATTAGAGACTGCCAAGGCTCCAGGATTCCCAAGTCCATCCTCCATAAACTTCTTTCACTAGCATTGAGATGCCCAAAGGGAAACTGACGAAGACAGCTGTGACCGCCCATGAGGGCTTGGACTAGCACCCAAGGGCTGGATTAGGTAGGACCCCAAATACACCATCCAGGAGCAGACACAAAGGGACATACCAGTCTTCATCCTCTTCCTAATTGCTTTCCAAGAGAGGTGGGGTGGGGAGGAGGCCACCTTCTTACAAGCTGGAGGAAGCCATGAAGATAGGGGCTGCCCACAGGGCAGGCAGGCAGGAGACGGAAATGAGTGGGGGGCCTTGGTTGATTCTGTCTCTAAGTCCTTTCCCTTCTCATAGTAGGAAGAGATACCAGACACCACCCCACCGCCAGTGCTGTGCTCAGCTTGGCCTGGCCTTGACCCAGACTCTGGGTGAGGGGAGGGAGTCCTGAGCTCCCTGGAGTCTTATCCTTTAATGACATTCAATTTGGCAATAGTGAATCCCCAAATCCAAAGCTGATTCTTAAGGGATCCCCTAACTCTAAGCAGAGCACTCCATGATAGAATTTTCAAGAAAGCTGGTAGGCCTGTATGTGAGTCACCTTGGAGAAAGGAAACCTTGTCATCACCAACCCCGAAGAGCAGTAGGGCCTCAGAGCAGGAAGGGGTTTCCAAGGTTGGCTGGCTCAGTGCTTTTGCAACTCTGTTCCTTATGAACTGGGGGTTTCCCAGGACTCAGCACAGGAGGTCCTGGTGAGATCTAGAGCATGGTCTTAGCCGGAGCAGCTCTTATTTCACCAGTTCTTCAAACTGGTAAGATTTTGTTAGGAGAAAGGGTTAGAAAGCTGCTGGCTGTGTACAACCAACAGTAAAAGCAAGAATCCCTTCCCCGGCCAGAGAGCGGCTTAATTGTTTGAACTCCTGGGTGTTCAGGGAACTGAAATAAAACCCCTGTAATTTCACACTGTAATTTCAGCACTTTGGGAGGCCGAGGTGGGCAGATCACCTGAGGCCAGGAGTTCGAGAACAGCCTGGCTAACATGGTGAAAACCCGTCTATACTAAAAATACAAAAATCAGCCAGGCATGGTGGCAGGCACCCATAATCCCAGCTACTTGGGAAGCTGAAGCACAAGAATTGCTTGAATACAGGCAGCAGAGGTTGACAGTGAGCTGAGATCTCACCACTGCACTCCAGCCTGGGTGAGATTCTATGTCAATAAAAAATAAATAAATAAAAATAAAATAAAATTTTTAGAAAGGCCGGGTGAGGTGGCTCACGCATGTAATCCTACCACTTTGGAAGCTGAGACAGGTGGATCACCTGAGGTCACGAGTTCAAGACTAGCCTGACGAACATCGTGAAACCCCGTCTTTACTAAAAATATAAAAAATTAGCCGGGCGTGGTGACAGGCACCTGTAATCCCAGCTACTTGAGAGGCTGAGGCAAGAGAATAGCTTGAACGCGGGAGGCGGAGGTTACGGTGAGCCAAGTTCGCGCCATTGCACTTCAACCTGGGCAACAAGAGCGAGAGTCTGTCTCAAAAACCAACAAACAAACCAAAAAAACAGACCTTGCTTCATCCAAGATAACAGAACACAGAACAATTGAGAACTCAGAAGTCAGTTGAGTGATCAAAACGGCATCTTCTGTTACTTATAGCAGAGACTCCTGTGGTCATGGGACATTCCTTCTCTCTTTCTCCTTAATGAAGTATTATTTCAGATTATGTACTCCATCAAAAGACTACATTGTCCAGCCTCCCTTGAAGTTAGAAGTGGTTACCAAGTATTGGCCAAGAAGATGTAAAACAAAATGTGTCAGACGTCCAGGGAGATTGTACAAGAGGAGATGACTTAACTGGGATGGGTACCTCTTCTGTCTTTCCTGCTAAGGTATGGAATGTAGAGGCAGTGGCTAGAACTCCAGCAACCATCTTGGTCTGTGAGGTGACTTTGAAAACAAAAGCCTGCATTTCAGGTAGTGGACAGAAAGGCTGGGATCTGATGGCCCTATGGAGCCACCATATGAGCCCTACATCATCTGACTTATTTATGGACATCTTTTGTATGTGAATGAAACAAACTATTGTTTTAATAACAATTATTTGAAGATTTCTGTCACATGCAACTAAGTCGGCTTCTCTTTAATAACCTTGGTTAAAGGATCATGTGACTTAGCTATGTGGCTAGAAGGATCTGCCAACACTTTTGCCTCCCCATGATCCAAGTTTAGAACTTAAGAGAGTCCCCTCCCCACCACTCCTTGCATGGGCGAGTTTAGTTTAAAAAGGATGACACATTCTCCAAGGTAACTGCTCTCCTCTGGTCCCAATCAGAGATGAGAGAAGAGAGAGGATTCCAGCACACGGAGTCTTCTAACAGATGAGCTCTGCCCAGCTGACAAAAGCCAGAGAGTCCCTGCTCCTGGGAATTTGCAGTGCGGGAAGAAGTGTTCCACTGTGAGAGGCTCTCTGTGTCCTGGGACAGCTCTGACTGCTGGAAGCTGCTTATGATACTGACATTACACTGAGCTGGAAAATCTCCCTTCTGGGGGATGATGCTGGGGGCGTGAGTTCTACCTGCATTCACACAGAACAAGTCTACTCTCTCTTTGAAGGGACTGAGAATGCTTGAAAACAAAGGGAGAGCCCAGATTGGAGGGTTGCCTGGTGAAATATAGCACATCTAGTTAGATCTGAGTTTTAAATGATGAATTATTTCTTTTTGTAAAACAGGTCCTAAATATGGCAAAGGACATGCTTATACATAAAGATTTATTTGTTGCTTATCTGAAATTCAAATTGAACAGTGCACCTTATATTTTTATTTGCTAAATCTGGCAACTTAGCCTAGAGGCACCAAATTACCAGACTCTCAGATGGGCTGCACTGATTTTGAGAAAGGGGTGTGATTTGAAGATCCGTTTGCAATGTTCTCTCCCTGTCATCCTTTGGGTCATTTTTAACCTTGCCTTTTTCAGAAATCCATGGCCTCCACCAAGCTTTTCCTGGTAACTCCAGCCCACGGCAACCCAGATGGGGCATCTGTGCCCCATTTCTGCTGCTGGTGTACAAGTGATCCTCACCTCAGCCTCAGACTCAGGGCTGGAGAACATGACCTCTGGAACTCCTCACAGTCTTAATTCTCTGGCTATAGCAATTTGTTGGTGGACTAGCACAGTGACTCAAGTCTGTCCAATCAGAGTGCATCACAGAGTCCTGGCTGGGCATGTGACTAAAGACTGTTCAATCAGACTATATCACAGAGTCCTGGTTAGTAAGGGTCTCTAACTACAGTGATTGGTTGGGGGCTGGCATATGACTCAATTCTGTCCAATCAGAGTGCATCACAGAGTCTTGGCCGGGGCATGTGACTCAAGTCTGTCCAATCAGAATGGACTGCAGAGTCTTGGTTGGGTAAGGGTGACTAGATCTCAACTGGAAGGAGGCTTGGCTGTCTTGAGATTGGGAGAGAGAAGTTGGTCCAGGAATGGCACCAGCCCCCAGGGGCCAGATTTAAGAGACAAGCTAGCTTTATCCTCTGGACTTTTTTGGCTTACTTGAATCAATAATTCCCTTTGGTTGAGAGCCAGCATGTTCTGGGTTGTTCTGGGGCTTGGAAATAAAAGGTTTCTAACTGATAGAAATCTCCAAAACCGGCACTGAAAAGTGAGAGTCCAGCAAGCCTGTCCCATCTCAGCCAACACAAAGTGCTGGGCACACTGCTGATCCCCTGAGACTTCCGCTCTCCTTCCTTCCTCTTCTAGAGTCCCCAGGGCACTTCCACTTAGCCCTCACCAGCTCTCATAGCAGCTAAACAGATAAGGAAATGATAGTGATAGTCCAGCTGGCATGGACCCAGTTGGAGAATCAGGTTCAGGACCGAGATCTCTCCTGTTCTCTCATTTGATCCTCACACCAAATCTGACTGAGCTCTTATTTTACAGCCTGACCTGCTGAGAGGACACAGAGGTGGCATAACCTGCCCAAAGCAATGTGGATAGCCCTGAGGCGAAGCAGAGATTGGAGTCCCATTCCGGAGCCTGTGCTTTTCGTAACAAGCTGCCTTTGTTTTGGGTGCCAGGACTGGCGAGGTCATGGCAGCAGTCGTCAGCTGGGAGAGTGGAAAGAGCTGCTTGTGGAGTCCTAGAGATAAGTTAGATCCTGGCCCCAGCCCACACTTGCTTAGGAAGGGTCAGCAGGCCACGCGTGCTCATCTCCAGTTTGGGACCTGATCACCTACCTTCCATAGTTGGCAGCATTCACAGCATGGGGTGGAGGCTGAGAGGCAGGCTGGGGCCAGGGTTGATGGGTGCTGAGAAGAAGGGGAAGGAGTGTCTAAGAGTGAGTGGGGCCAGCTGGTGCAGCTTGGCCTGTCTTGGAAAAGCACCTCTGGTCATCCTGTGGAGACAGGAGGGAGAGAGGAGAGCTACTTCTCTGGCCAGAGGGAGCATGTGCTCCTATGCATGGAGCTTTCCAGGCATGAGGTGGTTTAGGGTTTGAGGGTAGCACGGGGTTTCTGGGCCAACCACAGCTCGACATGGTGGCCTCCATGTTGCTGGGAATATGCTTTGGGCTTCATCTGCTACCTTGGGTTGGGGCCATAGAAACCAGGTGAGTCAAGAGGGCTGATGAATGGGGCGGGGGAGAACTTTGGCTTCATGGGCTATGCCAGTCCTTGCATGTCTATTCTTCCTGCACATCCCTTAGACAATTCCCCACCCCACCTGGGGCAGTGAGCTGAGGATTTGACAAATGTGTTCTGTCTCCAAGGACTGCTGCGAGAGCCCTGAGCTGACTCCAGCGGCAGTGATCCCCTCCACATAGCAGCTGGCTCCCTCTAAAATGTGGATTTCATGATGTTGCATCTCCGACCCAAACCCCCAAGGGCCCTTCACTGTTCGCAAAGCCAAGTTGTAGCTCCTCAGCCGGGCACCAAAGTGCTGCAGAACTTCTTGATGGAGCTCTCCCTTCCTCCCAGCCTCAGCCCCACCCTTGTCCTGAGGCATGGCCTGCTTGCATGCCCTGCACACACTCTCTGTTTCTTCACCAGGCATGGGTCATGCTGCTCTCATTGCCTGGACTGTCCTTCATTCTTCCTCTAACCTCTGCCTCTCCTCTGCAAGACGAAGCATGGACTGCCTCTTCCAGGAAGGTTCCTAGGTTCCACCTTCCTGCCCTTTGCCTTTGACCCTCCCTCCAGCCCCTGCCTCCTAAGGCTGCTGGGATGCTCCTGTGGGTTCTTCCACACACCCCAAAGGAGGTATCTTCTGGACACTTGAACCTTGCAGTTATCCTCAGTCCTTTTTGCCTTGGCTGCCAGGATGTTCAGGGGACCATTTTAGGCCTTATGGTATGCATGATGCCCTCCAATCACACTTTCCTCCCTGTATCTCATTTCCTCAACCCCAATTGCTTTTTCCCCACACGTTCTCACCTCTTCCTTTCATTCTTATGTATAGCATGCACGCATTGCTGGAAAGCATCCACAGATCCTTTTATGAGGGGTAAGACAAAGCACAAAAGTAAACACAAATGATAAAAATCCACCAACTTCTCTGAGTTCAACTACATAACTAACAGGAGCAATATATTTCTCCTCAGAGGCAATGAAATGGCACGTTTTCTCTACACAGAATGCAAAATGTTGCTGGCGTTTAAGGGAAATGAAAAATAAATTTCCCTGGCTTCTTCTTCTTACCCACTTCTTGCTAAGTCTTCTCTTAAGCATATAAATCTCTCAGAAAATCCAGGTCAGAGAATCAAGAGTTAGAGGGGTTGCAGAGTTCACCTAAAGCCTTCCAGCTGGTTAGCAAAGCCAGGTAATTCAAAGCAGGTCACCCTGCTCCAAAGCGTGGGCTTTGGGTTTTGTGTATTGGTCTTAGTTTTGTGTATTTCTCATGTAACAAATTGCCACATACGTAGTGTCCGAATGCAACACTAGTTTATTTTCTGGAAGTTTTGTAGGTTAAAAGTTCAATATAGGTCTCAATGAGCAAAAACCAAGCTGTGGGCAGGTTGTGTTCCTTTCCGGAGGCCTTAGGGGAGATTCTGTTCCATGTCTCCTTCAGCTTCTAGAGGCCACCCACATTCCTTGGCTCATGGGCCCATCCTCCATCATCAAAGCACATCACTCCACTCCTGGGATCCATCCTCACATCTGCTCTCTCTGACTTTGGCCCTCCTGCCTTCCTCTTAGAAGGACCCTTGTGATTACATTGGGGTCTGGGTGGGGCTGGATCATGGGGAATACTTTCCCCACCTCGCAATCCTTTATCAATCATATCTATACCGGCCCCTTTGCCAGGTGACATAACATGTTTATGGCTTCTAGGCCTTACAGAATGGACATCATTCTGTCTACTAGTTTGGGTTCTCCCAAAGCAGCCCCTAAGACAGGATGCAAACTGTTTACTTGGGAGGTTATCTGGTGAAGCACAGTGGGACAGTGGGGACGCTGGGGGACAGGACAAAGGCCGAGAGAGGATGTGCTTCTGTGAAGTCACTGCTCAGGAGTCTGGGTCTTAGTCCCACAGCAGTCCCTCTGAGAATTGGGGGCGGAACATGCTTCTGAATTCTCACAGCAAGAGGCAAGGAACCCAGGGCACTCAAGAGCCACCCACCGGATGCCCTCTCTCACTGGCTTAGCATTACTTCTAGGGGTATCACTCCGTGGGCACACTCTTAAGGCAGACTGAACCACAGTACTCAAGGCAGGAAGCCACCAATGTGTGCAGGGGTTGTCCACAGAGCTTCTGGTGTTCTCAAAAGTGGCTGAGAGGGTATCTGGTAGGACACTGGCAGTGTCTGTTAGATTTTCTATTGGAGAAATGAGCCTGGATAGGTTACCTGGTTTTGTTGCTGAACTGTGAGGCTCGAGAGGGAGGGAGGAAATGAAAGGCAGAGAGGAGGGGCCACTAGGGCCACTGGTGACTAGGCAGAGAGGTGGACCATCCCCGACCGACCCAGTGGCCCCACCTTCTCTGTCCTCTCTGTGCCTGTCCAGGGCTTTGGGCCAGAAGCAGAGTGGCCCTGGGACCCCCAGAGCCACAAGGTGCAAGGGATTGGAACAGGTTTATAGCAATCCCTCCATTTTCCACACAAGACAACTGAGGTTTAGAGGGTGGACGTGGCTCATCTGGAACTTTCTTAGGACCCATAACTGGAAAACATAGTAGGGAGCTACACAGACCCAGGAGTCTGCACTCATGAGAACAGGCGATCCCAAAAGCAAAACCAAACATAAAAAGCCCTCTGTCTCCAGGGTCACCTCATGAAGAGCTACTTCCACTTGTGTTGTGGTCCGGAAGGATTTGTGGGAAGTCCCGGCAGCCATTCAGCCCCTTCTTGGGGTGCAGGAGGTGGCTTTGTCCCCTCAGAGAGGAGCTGGGCAGAGAAGGCGCATCATCTGTAAGTGACCTGCCCCAGAGGTGGTGCCTGTCACAGCCCTCGCTTGCCATCTGAGAGGGCCAGGGGCCAGGGCTGGGATGCGATGCCCATTGGGAGTCAGAGGGCACCTGGGAGGCACAGCAACAGCAGCTCCTGCTGTGGGGCCAGACGGAGGGGCCTCCATCCCAATGCTGTGCTCTCCTGCTGCAGGTCTCGGACAAGCCTGAGAATCTTGGAGGGTCAGATCCTCAGGAGTCAAGCGGGGCTGTGGCTCCCAGCTGTCAGGGCTTCAGACCTCACGCTCTGTGTACGGGCACCCAGGGCAGCACCTCCTGCAGGAAAATGTGCCTGAACTTAGGTCCTTTCTCTTCCTTGTGGATCTGGGGCTGATTCCCTTTTTATTATGCTGGGCTGGCTATGACCAGCTGATCCCTCTTCCTTTTCTTTTTAGCTGAATTGACTGCAATTCTGATAAAATTGAGGAAACAACTTTTGTGCAGTGAATGTCCTCAAAATGGCCCCAGAAAAGCGGGCACAGCCTGGGTGGCCACTCTGTAACCCTCATCCAACAACTGATGCCCTCCTGGCTCTCATGTCTCAAGGCTCAGCTCTCATCTTGGAGAAAGAAGAGGGTTAAGCCCCTTGGTGCCCCCTGGTCCCCTGCCCACTTCTCCTCTCACACCCTCCCCCACAGGATGGCCCCAATCCATTTCTGCAAAGCATCTATTTACAAAGCAGGTCACAGAGAGCACTGCCACCCAAAAATAGAAAGTCATCATGGAGCCGACAAGGAGCTTCGCTGCCGGAGTGAGGGCGGCTTCTGCTTTCCTTTATTCCCCTTTCTGCTTCTCTGCACTTCACTCCCCACCTGCCACCCCTGCCTGTAGGCTGAGGGGACTGTGGGGCTCTTCTCAGAGACAGGGAGACAGACGGAGACAGTGCCTGCTCTGTGCCGGGACATGGCCAGCTTCACCCAGGCTTTCCTTCCTTTCTTTCCACAAATCCCATGAGGCTGCTGCTATCATCCCAACTTGTCAGCTGGGAAAATGGAGGCTCAGAGGGCTATGGGACTGCCCTCAAATCACAAAGCCAGGCCCACCGCACCACACTGACCCCATCACAGCCACAAGGGCATGTGCCCTGGTGTTTGGAAGGGTGGCTTGGGAGGGTAGGGGCCCCCATCTCCAGCCTTCTTCCTGAGCTGAAATGTGTCTCCCTGTGCAGCCTGCACCTGCGCGGTCCTGAGTTCAGAGGCAATGCACCTCCCTCTCTTCTGTGGAGTCTGGCTTTGCTCTTCGTAGAGACAGGGCAGAGTGCTGGGTGCTATGAGACGCCCCGAATGCATGTCTGTGTCCTGGGCCTAGCATAGGCAGTGCCCGAGTCTGAATTAGGCCATGGCTCCAGCCCTCTGGCTAGCCCCCATCTTGACTCTACCCTTCACAGATCTCCCTCTCCCCGGCCTCGTCTTCCCAGGATCATTGAGCAGCTGTGGAGGACCCGCTGTGTTCCAGGAGCACCTCCCGGCCCCCCCGTCCAGGGACAACCAACAAGGATATACTCAGAGTGGTGGGAATGACTCTCCAGGAAGGGGTTAGGCAGTGGCTGGTCTGAGTTTGTAACCTAGGGTTTTGCAAGGCCACGTACTCACTGTGCCCTTGGGTGTCCAGGCTTACTGGAGATCCTGGTCCTGTCTCAGCACCATACGCCTCTTTGCTTGGGGATTTCACTCCCCTGATCACAGAGAATGCCTGGCACACCTGCTATGTGTCTGGTGGAATCTTTAGCCTGGGTAAAGAGGCCAGCTCTCTGGCAGGGGAATCATCTCTCATGCCTTTTGAGCAGGCAGGGATGGAGAGAGACTGAGCACCAGCAGGAAGAGGGTCCCAAGACCTACATGTCTTGCATCCGCGTAAGTGTAGCCACTGCATCCTTAACGCAAGGCACGAAGACGAGAAAGGAGCCGGAGAACAGC
This sequence comes from Sapajus apella, assembly GCF_009761245.1. Classification (NCBI taxonomy): domain Eukaryota; kingdom Metazoa; phylum Chordata; class Mammalia; order Primates; family Cebidae; genus Sapajus; species Sapajus apella. The sequence continues at coordinate 58,715,038 of NW_022436943.1, read as the reverse complement.
CTGAGGCCCCCCCAGGCAGGGAGGGCGGCGCTGCTGGGAGACTAGGGTGCTGGGTGGCTTTAGGGGGAGGGGTCAGCTATTTGCATCTGACCCTTGCTCAGGTGGAATGACTTCTTCTCTCACCTGTACCTGCTGTGGCAGGGCCCCTCCTTTCTCACCAGAAGGACTGGGAGGTGGGGGATGACCCTTTCTTCCTGGCTTGCTGCAGCTTACCAGTGAAGGGCTGGCACATACCCACCCAGGGAACCTAGTGGGGGTGTTGCAGCCATCTGGAGTCCTGCCACGCTCCTTCCCATTCGTGCACAGTGGACTAGGAGGCAGCCGTAAGCAGACGTGTTGCTGAGACATGCAGCTATCTTCCTGTGGTTCAGTTAGAGGACTGGGTTGCTACTTTTTCTAGCTCATTTGACTCCCTTGTGCCACAAAACAAAGTATAGGACAAGGCCTCCCTGCCTGGGCCACGGACGTCAACCGTAAATGGCAAATGAGGCCGAGTAGTTACTAGCAAATGTCTGAAGCAGGCTGGCTGCCGGTAACAGAGAACAGGGGCGATCTGGGCTGCCCAGCCGCCCCTGAGAAAGGCACATGGAAGGCAGGCTGCAGCTGCAGATCATCCACTCTCCCGGGAAAAGCCAGAAAGCTGGATGTTTGTGTGTTTATTTGGCAATAAATGAAATCATCTAAAAAGTGTTTTAGATGTGTGGCCCCAAAGCAATGTGTTGTTGGCTGTGTGGAAGCAGAGAAGTCGGCATATCCTTTAACACTGTTGAATAGGAAAGAACTCTTTTAAGTATCTACATTTTAACCTCAATTATTCAGTATAATAGATGTGTAGGAAAAAAAAAAGATCTGGGGAAATAAATATTCTGTAATACAGTTGCAGTGGTTAACTACGGAGGAATTAAGGGGTGGAAGGAACAGCTCACCTCAATCAAGGCAGTGTGGTCTTTGGAATGATTAGTGCAGCCCGTGTTCTTCACATGAAACAGCTTGTGGTTTCCATGATGAACACGGTATCGCTCTCAACCTTGAGTACCCAGGTGGAGGCCTGTCCTGCCCAGCGCTCCAGGAACCGGCTTGGTTTTTAAGTTTCCTCTAGGGATGCTTCACAGATTGTGCTGCCATGGCCAGAGGCCTTGGTAGCAGGAGCCTCGGCTGCCTGCGCTGGGCTGCCTTTTGTTTCCTGCTTTTGAAGATTCTGATCTTACCTCTGTGATCATCTTTTGACATTTTCGGAAACCATGAATTTACAGAGCTGGGTCCTGGCCATAAAGGGAAGAAGACGATCCCCTTTGTACTGTCTTCATGACAGGGATGAATTCTCTTTGGGCAGGGATGCTGATCTCCCCTCGACAGCTGCAGGCTGCTTCCCCAGGGGTTTGGTGTGGGGAAGTCAGGGGTAGAGAACAAATTAGCACATCACAGCATTTGGTTTGAGGAGATCATTCTGAATTTTGTTCAGCTGACATACCACATTAGACTAGAGAGCTAAACGCTCTTTGTCTGATTTTAGAAAATGTGTGTGTCTGATGCTCCTGTCTACCTTCCCCTCTTCTCTCCCTCCCTTTGAATCTGTGAGCTGCTCAGGACAGGATATGTCCTTCCTCCCTACATCTCCTGCCCCCAGCCCAGGCCGACAGGTAGCAGGTGCACATCAGCGTTTGATGAATGACTAGGTGAGCCACAGGTGCCGTTTTCCCTATAACTTTTCTACTGTCCATGGCCCACTTGACCAATCTCATGCTTCTGAGTCTCTCAATAATGTTCTAAGGTAGGTAATGAAGTAATTCCACTTTACAGGTGAAAGGACTGAGGCTCAGAGAGAGATCTTCCATGCTGCTTAGCTGACTGACAGGGAAAAGAAGTTGAAAACATAGCCTAGCTCTGGAGAACCAATCCAGTCATGGGACATTTGAGGCTGGCCAGGACACACTCCGTGTCTGACGCTGACGAGGCCAAGGACTGGAAGAAACTGGCAGAACAGCGTCTGCCTCTTGGCTCCTGGTGTTAGGCAGCTGACCCAGAGCCAGTGAGCTGCTCCAGAGGGGCCCTGAATCCTCTGGAAGGAAGAAGGCTAGGAAGATTGCCAGGCAGGTGAGGACGTGGGAAGCAGCAGGTAGGGAGATGGAGAACCAGCCAAGGAAACCGAGGCTAAAGCCCCAGCAGAGACAGCGCAGTTTCAGGCAGGCTGTGACTCACATGGCATGTGGCAAAATGCTCCTCAGGTGCACCAGGCATGAGGGGCGGCTGCTGACGGATTCTTGGCCACACGTGCTGGTGGGAGGGGAGAAGCCATGGGTGAGCCCCCTAGGCTGTAGGGGACACTCTCTCCCTTAGCAAGCATTTCACTCGGCTTCCTGCTGCTGCGGTACGTGTTCTCATCCTGCCCTCCGAGGTCACTGCCTTTGAGGGGAACACACCTCAAAAGGCCAGGGCTATGGCAGGTTTTCATTGCAAAGATGGGCTACCCACTAGCTGTGTGACGTCGGGGAGGCATGTCACCCACAGGGCCCCGTTTGGCACGGAGGAGGTCTCACAGTGTGAATGTGTCTTGAGGCAGCTACAGTGGTTGTTGCCTCCAGATGGGAAGCGGGGACACAAAAGGGTACCTGAGAGAGAAGGAGGGGTGGTTTCCAAAAAGAAAAGGCTTCCTGGCACGCCAAGGGGATCCACGCACACCAGCCAGCCAGGAGGGAGCTGCCACCTGCAATGCCATTCTCACCTTCTGCAGAACCACAGCGACAGCCCACAGGGGCCGTTAGGCCAGCCCCCACACCCCAGCAGCAGCTTCTCCTGCAGCAGCCAGCCACGTGCCGGCGAGCAGACACCGCATTTCCAGGCTTGGCCAATGCTGGGTTCATGAAAACCCCATCACTCCAAAGCAGCTCCTGAAGCGTGGCAGGTGGAGGGATGCCAACCCTTTGAAATGTTATGTATGTACCTATTTTATCTCTGTATCCCTGTTTGTCTGTTACCTCAAAAGAAAGATACCTAAATAGCAAAAACGCAACCTAGTAGAAGAGACTTCTGCATTTCCTGCGTTCGTTAGCAGATGTCTCTGTGTTCCTGGTGAGTCGGTGATGTGGATGGACCGTTCTTAATGGCCCCCTCACTGGCAACAGGAGTTTGGGATTTTGAAAGGGACCCAGAGCAGAGAGTGAGCATCGCTAATCTCTGAAGCTGCGACATTTCTTCCATTTGTAAAATTATCTAAATGCCTTCAGGGAACACGGGAAGCATTTTTCTTGTCAACAAAGTCTTATGTTAATTAATAAAAGTGTACTCCTTTGTGCTATAAAAATGTGTCTAGACTGCACTGCTGTTGATGGTGTAATACTCCCAGAAGACTGTGCAGTAGCTGGCGAGCCTGGGGCTCAGACCTCAGCTCCACAGGCAGTGGCTGTGAGGTTTTGGGGGGCTGTTCATCTTCCAGTTCGGGCTCCACGCACCCACCTTATGTGGTTCTGGGAGGATGCTCTGACTTCAATGGGTCTTAGCAGGTGCTTGAGAAATATAAGTTCCCTGCTCCTCACTACAGCCTCCCCTCCACAAGATTTCCACCTTTCTCTATGCCTGGGCAGGGGAAGCACCTAGGGAGGCAGATGCAAAGGATGAGGACACTGTGACATCCAGAACCAGGTTCCAGGCGCTGGGTCGGGGGAAGGGCAGAACACGAGGCAAGCACCTCCACACAGCGGGAGACCATCCAGTGCATGAAAGGGCCAGGCTCTCTGGGCACATGTTGGAAGGAGGAAGGAGTATCTCTGACAGGGTCAGGGAAGATTTCGGGACTGAGTGACACTGCAGTTTGGAAGAACCTGGACGCCATGGAAAAGAACAGGCCATGGAGGTGTGTGGGAAAGCTGCAGTGTTTGAACACAGTGAGTCCAGCGGGGATGGGATATGGGTGGAGCAGCACGGAGAGGGAGGCTGGGTCAGAGGGTGAAGGGCACAGGGCCAAGCCAGGAGCTTGAGCATTATGCTGGAGGCAAGTAAACGGATGTAAGCCTTTGGGGAGATGATTTGCACTCTAGGAAGATTAATAGAAGGCAGGATAAAGGGCACATTATAGATGGGTTACAACTGGAGTGGACACCCGAGGAGGAGTCCACTGAGGAGTGTTGCTGGTGATGCAATCATCTCGCAGAAATGATGTGGCCTCCAGCTAAGGCAGGAGAGAGGGGACGGCATGGACACGGCATGGAGGATCTGTGGAGCAGCAGAACTGTGGGAGGGGAAGGGATGGCTTCCACATTCTACACAGGCTGTGTGTGTGTGTGTGTGTGTGTGTGTGTGTGTGTGTGT
>NW_022436943.1:58662609-58710723 GCF_009761245.1 Sapajus apella | reverse complement strand
TGTGTGTGTGTGTGTGTGTGTGTGTGTGTGGTGGGAGAGTATTACCATGATAGAAATGGCCAATATATATCAAGTGCTTACTATATGTCAGGCTTCATTTTGAGGACTTGGCACACATATCACTAAATTCTGACAACCCTTTATGTAGGCCGTACTATCCCCATTTAGTAGGTGAGGACCCTAAGGCACTGAGATGTAATGTACCTTTCCCAGGTGGGAGCCAGCTTCCAAGACAGCCCCCGTGGTCCTGCCTCCTGGCGTCCACACCCTTGTGGAGTGATCTCCTGCACCGCACCAGGAGTGGTGTTTAACAAATAGCATGTGGTAGAGGTAATGTGAAGTCACTTTTGAAATGAGGGTATAAAAGTCCGTGGCTTCTGTCTTGTGTGTCCCTCACTCACGGACTCTCCCTCCCTTCAACACCTGCTCTGGGGAAGCCAAATGTCATGTTGTAAGGACACTCAGCCAGCCTGCAGAGAGGCCCATGTGGCAAGGAATGGAGACATCCAGTCAACAGCCTTGTGAGTGAATTTGCAAGTGGATTCTCCAGCCCCAGCCAAGCCTTCGGATGACGTCAGCCCTAGTTGACAGCTTTCTACCTCATGAGAGACTGTGGGCCAGGAGTACCCAACGTGATAGTATTAAGAGGCGGAGACTTTGTAAAGTGATTAGGTCATGAGGGCTCCATCCTCATATGGGATTAGTACCCTTCTGAAAGGGGCTTGAGTGAGCTCTCTTGTCCCCTCCTACCATGTTAGGTCACAAGGAAGGTGCCATCTTTAAGTAAATAGCAGCCCGAATTAAGACATGGAATCTATTGGTGCCTTGATCTTGGATTTCCCCAGCCTCCAGAACTGCAATACATCTCTATTGTTTATAAACCACTTAGCCTAAGGTATTTTGTTACAGCAGCCCCAACAAACTAAGACCAAAATTCGTACCAAGAAGTGGGGTCATGCTGTAACAAATACCTAAAAAACTGAAACAGCTTTGGAAATGGGTAATGAGCAGAGGTTGGAAGAGTTCTGAGGTACACTGCCATGACAGCAGCCTTAGGGGTGATTCTGGTCAGGGCTCAGCAGAGGAGAGCTGTAGAGGCCTCAAACCTCTTAGAGATTACCTAAATGACTGTGAACAAATGTTCATAGAAGTATGGATGGTTAAGGCCATTCTGATGGTCTCAGACGGAAATGAGGAATGTGTTTTTAGAAACTAAAGGAAAGGCCATGCTTAAGTGGAAAAGAACTTGGCTGAATTGTGTTCATGTCTCAGTGTTTTGGAGAAGGGAGAACTTGCAAGTGATGAAATGGTATAATTAGCAGAAGTAATCTTTCTAAGCGAAGTATTGAGGGTGTGGCATGACTTCTCTTGACAGCATATAGTCAAAGGCAAGAAGAAATAAAAAATGAAATTTATAATCAAAAGGAAACAGAACAAAAATTTGGAAAAATCTCAGCCTGCAGAGAATGAGAAAATGTGTTCATGAGAGAGTCACGCCAAAGGTGTAGCTAAGAGACCACTGGATAAGGAGATTGGCATGAACGGGCAAAGCCTGGTGCATTTCATCGACAACAGAAGAATGACCCTGAAGGCAACTGAAGATCTTGAGAGGTGGTAGTGCCTAGTGGGGCTGTTGGAGGCGGAGGGGCAGGACCACGGCAGAAAGCACCCATTATTCAATACCTAGTGTAGCCTTAGGAGCAGGGCCACTCTGGAGACCCTAGACTGGTGGAGTTACCAGTAGGAAACTACAGCAATAAAGCTACAGGCATGAGGCTCTAACCTGTGAGCGCTGCCACGTGATTAACACCCAGCAAAGCCATGGAGGTAGAGCCCTGTGGATCCTTGGAGGCCCAACTCCCACCCCAGTGTGTCCAGAATGTAGGACTTTGAGTTGAATATTATTGTGGAGGCTTAAGGCTAAATGTTTGCCCTGTTCGTTTTGGATTTGGTCAGGATCTATTACCCCTTTCTTCTTTCCTGTCTCTCCCTTTTGGAATGGAAATGTCTATCCTATGCCTGTCCCATTCACATTAGATTTCACAGCTGGAGAGGAATTTGCATCAGAATAAATTGTACCTTGAGTCTCAACCATATCTGATTTAGACTAGACTGTGGACTTCAGACGCTGGAGTTAGTGCTGGAAAAAGTTAAGACTTTTGGGGCCACTGGAATGAAATGAGGACACCAATTTTGGGAGGCCAATGGTAGAATGCTGTGGTCTGAATGTTTATGTCCCCCCAGATTCACAGGATGAAACATAATATCCAATGTGGGATCTGAGGCATTCAGGGCTGCAGCAAGCTATGACTGTACCACTGCATGCTAGACTGGGTGACAGAGCAAGACCTGGTCTCCAAAAAAATAAAAAGTGATTAGGTCATAAGGGCTGCCCCCTAGGAATGGGATTAGTGTCCTTATGAAAGAGGGTCATGGAGGCGTCCTTGTCCTTTTGCCCTCTTCTGCCATGTGAGGACACACAGAAGGTGCCGTCTTTGAAGCAGAGATCAAGCCCTCACGAGACACTGAATCTTCCGGCACCTTGGACTCCCAGCCTCCAGAACTGTGAGCAGTAGCTTTCTATTGTAAACAAATTACCCAGAATAAGGTATTTTGTTATAGCAGCCCTAAGGGACTAAGACAAGGGCTTGTAAAGCCTAGTGGGAGGACAGAAACTGTCACGATGACTCTAATACAGTGCGATGACATAGGTACGGGGTGATGTGGGTTAGAGTTTTGGGGCTAAGTCTTGAAGAATGAGTATGAGTTGGCTAAAATCTTGAGTTTCCAAATCAGTGCTGTGAATGGGTGACGGGTGTACAAAAACACTGATTTTCCTCAGCTTCTGGTGCAGCTGGGGGCTGGGTTAGGGTTAGGGTTAATGAGCTCTGGGTCTCCTCCACTCACTCCAGTGAGTTCGGCATATATTGTAATTTTCTTTATGTGCCATGTCCTGAAAAAGCTGGGAATCACTGGGTTAGAGGAAGCAGAGTGAGGTGGACCAGCTAAAAGGATACATGTAAAGAAGTGAAAAAGATCAGCCAATCTGAAAAGCTACAAGCAGCTCCCAGTGGCTCTAGTGAAAACTGCATGTGGGTGTGGAACAGTGCCTAGTGTCAGAGAGGCCAAGTAGAAAGGCAGGACTTTCCTGTCGGCTTGGTGGCAATGACACCCCATGGTGTCAGTGGACATTATGGGAGAAACTTGGACGTCTGCCTGGCAGTAAGGAGACACCCTACTCCCCACCAAGCTAGGGTGGTGTCAGAGAGGTGTAGTGGAGTCTGTTTTACCATCCACTGCTCAGTGGTAATGAGGCTGCCACATCCCACACATCATGCCAGTGGAGCCAGGATGCTATCAGTGTCAGCTATGTAAGACCTGGAACCTGCCCAGCAAGAAGCAAGAAGGTCCTCCTTTCCCCTCCCCTTGTCAACAGAGGCCAAATGGGGAACCTGGACTGTTTCTCCTTCCACCTGGCAGGAATAAGGCAGGACCCCGCTTCCCTCACCAAAGCCCCGTCTAAGGAGGCCATCTAAATATGATCCAGAATCTCCTAATGTAATACCTAAAATGTCCATGTTCTGGTTAAAAATCACTCATTTTCCTGGAAAATCTTGAATAAAACAACAGATAGCCATGCCAAGATGGCACGGAAGTTACAATTTACCTGATAGTTATCATAGTGGAAATTTAAGGCTAAAGAGGTAGGTAGGAGGAAGATCATGAAGGAATGTGCCTGCTAAGCCAAGGAATCTGCAAGGTAGCCTGGAAGCTGAAGGATTTTGGTCATGGTGGAACACGCACCATTTAATGTCTATGTCATGGAGCTTTGGCAGCAGAACTGTGGAACCTGCTGGCTTGTGAATGTACGTGCTACTGTCGTCTGTCTACCGTCCTGCCTCTGCACCCACCTAGGCCATGCGTGCACAGACAGACCTGCTCACGGACACCTCCCCAGCAGCCCTCACTTCTCCCTCCTACATGCTCAGGCTTGTTATTTCAACTCTATACCCCTCTCCAACAATTCCTTAAAGCAAGATCCTTGAAAGACTTTACTAGATGAATTCCTCCCCTCCCATTTTTCTTGAACCTGTTCCAAGCCTTCACTCTATGAGGTAAATCAAGGCTACCGATGACTTTTTTGTTACTACTATGTGTGTCCAATCTTCAGTCTTCATTTCACTTGGCCTATCTGTCTGCAGCAAAGGACCACATCCCTTTCCCCTGAAATCCTTCTTCAGATGTCTCCAGGGCGCTGCTCTTGGTTCTCTTCTTCCTTCACGGCAGCTCCTTCTTGGTCTCCTTTTCTGGTTCCCCTTCACCTCACTGACTTACAAGTGATGTAACATTTCGTGGGTCTGTTCTCTGATCTCCATTCACACTATAGCTTTAAATGACATCTATATTTTGATGGCTCTTAAATTTCTATCTCCAGCTGAGCTCTCCCCCACCTCCAGATTTGTATCTCAAAACTTAACAAAATCACCTTGTCCTCCTAAAATCTTCCCATCTCAGAAAGAGGCAATTCTAGTTTTCCAATGGCCCTGGACCAAAATCTTTGTATCATCCAACTTATTTTCCATCTCACAACTTAGTGCATCTCTGTGCACTAAGTCTTACTGGCTCTACTTTTTCAAAATACACCTGAAGTCTATCTAGTTCTCAGTGGCTACACCCTGCCACCCTGGACTATGTCCACATTCCTTCTTATGTTCATAGCAGTGGCCTCCAAGGGGTCTCCGCACCTTGCCACATAGCTTATTCTCAGACACTGGATCACACTAGGCCTGTGCTCAGCTCCTCCTCCCATCTGCCCAACAGCTCCCATTAAAGCTCAAAATTGGCCCTTTATTCTCTGGCCCCCAATCAGCCTACTGATTTCATTTAATTCTTTATCCCTTGCTCACTCCATTACTTGTGCTCTGGCATCCTTGCTGCTCCTAAAGTGCCCAAACACGCTCACTCCTCAGGACCTCTGCACGTGCTAGTATCTGAATGTAACTTAGTTCCTTCTTATGGTCCCTGCTAACATGTTACTTCACCTACTCTAATTAAAGTCTAGCCCCTCTTCCTGTTACCACAATTTTCTCCAAGACTCCATCAGAACCTGACATTCTCATGGCGTGTGGCCTGTCCCTCCCATGGGGAGGTAAGCTTCTCCAGGGTAACACCCCATGTTTTTTTTCTCCCCTCTCGTACGTAAGACAGTAGCCAGCAGTTAAGTTCTTAATAGTGTGCTTAATGAATTAAATAATGTAGGCAGTAAAAGAAGAAGCCAAAATTAAGATTGTAGGAGTGGGATCAAGGAGAATGGAACGGATAGAAGTCAGGAGGTTTGAATACATGGGATTTTACTTGTAGATTTGTGATTTGTATCAATGACTCAGCAGGTAAAAAGGATGCAAGCAAAAAGGAAGTTCAAATCCTTTTTCATTGACCACAGTCTGGCTTATGTTCTAAAGTTCCTATTTGTTTAAAACTAATTCCGAACAAAAGGGTGTGTGAAGCTGCTTCCCGGCTGTCCCTAGCCTTCCCGAGCTGGCCCCATGACAGGCACATACCCTCCACTGTTGCACAACAGCTCTTGCTGCAGAGAGCCACTGCTCTAACACACAGGCTTGTATTCCATGCATTTCTGAGATGGAGAAATGTGTACCGGACACATCTAAAAGGTACAAAAGAATTATGTTTTAGAATGCATACGATGATAAGAAAAAGCTCAACTATTTGAAGTCACTCTGTCATTAACACAATGCTCCAAACATAGCATGCTGTAAAAAGTGAATGCCTCAAAAAAATGTGTCTTTGAGGCAAGAAAGCGACAATTTAACAATGTGCAAGACGGTTCCTGAAATTCCAAGACCAGGAAACATGCTGCACGAGCTTCTAACAGAAGAAATAAAACACATCCTCCTGGGGCGTATTGAATTAAAATCACAATGCACTAGTAAATGACGAAAAGAGAATGAACAGAAAAATACTGTCCACAGGGATTATGACCTTCATATTCCATAAATTACACCAAGGCTTGAAAATCAGGTTTCCATTCTGACAGTGCCGCTCTGCTTCCCGGAGAAGCCTTTCTAATTAACCTTTTATGTGACAGAATGCTTTTTGCATAACGCTTTCATATTTATTGGTCCATAACTGAGATGGATAAATCATTTTCAAATGTGGAATATGTGTAGAATTTTGATTTCTTGCAGTGAGTTGCAGCTGTACGTGGTTCTCAAGTGTACAAAATTTAGACCTGTGCTGAAATAACAAGTTTGTTTTTCTATGTTTAAAGCAGAAGAGATTTCAATAGGCAGCCTTTATTAACTACTACACAAGTCATTCTCTTCGTTATTGGGAGACAACAAAATAAGATAGATTTTCTTTCCTTCTTCTTTTTTTTTTTTTTTTAAAGAGTAGGTTCTTCAAATTAAAAGCATAATCATATAATAAAAGCATGTCACAGAACACAAAATTATGCAAACAAAAAATTAATTGAGATGATTTTCAAGTTCCCAAGTGGATTCATTTACTGACTAGGCACGTTGGTGAGTTGACTATTCTTAAGCAGTCCATAAATAGAAGGAAAGTTCCTGAAAGAGAGGAAAATGAAATATATTTGTATATATCAAGAAATTAATAATAACTATATGCTCTGTTGGGAATGGCAGGGTTTAGAGGAAGCAGGCAAGTAGAAACTTAATAGAAATAAGTATGTTTATGGAAAACAATGCAAAACAGAATCCTTAAAATTAAGGACACAAAATATTTGTGTTCAGTAAAGACAGACAAATGATTAATGATTCCACTACTATCCATTATGATATTTATGGAGCGATTGCAGAATAGCAATGCCTTGTTTTACATAAAATCTCAGATATTAACCTATGAGTTCCTAGCGGTCTACCCTGGCAGAGTCCTTGCATTCTTGTTACCCAAGAAGAGACTGAATTTTCAGACATATTTAATTTTTTTTTAAATTACGTAACCCGAAATAACCTACTTTGATGTGTTATACAAAACTAACAACTGGCTGGTGAACAGGAAAAAAAACCGCAAAAAAACAAAACAATCACAGTGGAGAAATGGCCATCGTGGTGGTGATGTTGGCTTCTCACAGCTCTGGTCACACAAGTCCAAGGCCCTAGGTAACTGTTCAATACCACAAAGGGTGCTCAAAACAACTCAGTACATCACTGATGGCTCTGTAGGACCCAGCCACTTCCTATCTCTCCAGAAGCATCCCTGTCATTTCTCTCCCAGCACGTTATATCTAGCAACTGCTTAAATGTCCCCAAAACAGGTGACGTCATATCGTGTCTTAGTCAACACCCCCGTCTCCCACCTGTAGTAGCTTATCATGTCTTAACATTTTCTCCTCCCTTCCTGGCTTGTAAGATTTTGACTTTTGAAATTCCATTCAGGTTTTATTTCCTCCTTTGTCCTCGGACCAGTTCATCCCTTTCTCCTCTGCACCGTCTCTGCCCTTCTGTAGCCTTTGATTACTACAGAGTGCCAGGGACACAGTGGGCGTCTTAGTGTCACCTGCATAAAGCGTCATACTGCTAGGATGAATCAGATGCAAACTGTTAAAGGAGAATACTTTAAAAAGTTAAACATCTAATATAGTAAATCTATTGATGAGGGCATTGCCTTAATTAACCAATAAATATTTCTTGAATGGCTTGTGCTGAATGCTTTGAAGTTTATAAAATGTGACAGACACACTTGTGACCCTCAAAAAGCATACTAGGGATGAAGGACATTTACACAGCATCAACCCGTCAACCAGAGGGTCAGAATGAGACATCTGCCAATCCAGTCCTCTCAGTCAGGGTTCCCCTGGCGGGAGAAGAGAAGGCTCTTTTGGCTGAGGGAGAGAGAAGAGATCTTGAAGGAATGGCAGGATCTGGATAACCAGAGAAGAGGAGAGGTGGGCAATGAGCCTATGCAGGGCAGTGCTAGGGGAGATCCCGTCTGTTTCCTTAGAGAGCCTATAGGCCTCTCCTGCTACCCTGGTGTGGCCATCGTCCTTCCCGCAAAGCCGGCCCTACCACAGGCCAGCCCTTAGCAATGCACCTGCTGGTGTAAATAAGCTCCAGGAATGCGAGGAGACCGGCACGAGTCTGAGGAAGGGTTGCAGGACTTTCAGCTCTCCCCCGTAAGACACAGGGGAGCGTCCAGGAGGTGTCCATACCGGACCCAGCACACACTCCTCTCCTCACTAAATCACACAGGTATCCAGCCTGCCACATGCCAGGCATCGTGTTGTGTATAAAACACCATTTTAAATCACAGGAGCTACAAGATTAGCTCCTGTGACCACAGCAGAAGCTTCTGAGCAGATGAACTTCTGCTGTGGTCACAGGAGCTAATCTTGTAGACCATAGTGAATACATATAGCATTTAGTTAGGTTTCTTTTAGAAAAGCAGATTAAGATGCACCATGACCTCTATGGGAAACATCTATAAAATCCCTGTAAGTCTATTTTAAAAATTCATTTCACAGATATTTATAAACATGGTTTCTTGCACTGCCTTTAATGAGAGCAAAATATTAGAAACTAACTACATGTCTGTCAGTAGTTGTTTGGATTATTGCTCTTTCATATATATATTATTCAGCCAATAAAAAGAAAAAGGTAGCTTTCTAGTATAAAATAGCAGAAAATCAGCTCTAAGACATACTTCAAAGTAAAACGAGGGGAGCAAATAGCATAATGTTTTTTATGTAAAAAACAGTAATAATTTTTTAAAAAGTGCTTTACCTATATCCACAGACTATCTCTGGAAAGATACATGAAAACCACTACAAACAGCTGCCTGTGGATATGTGGGGGTAAGGATGGGAATGAAGACCACTGTGTGTATATTTTATATTTTGTACCAAGCACACATATTACCGACTAAATAAAGGATTTATTTTGGTTTCCAACTTCACATTTATCATTGAAAAAATCTAATAGTTATGGAAACATCACACTTCCACTAAGAAAACAAATTAACACAAATGTTCCTCATTTTAGGATGAGGTTATGTCCTGATAAACTCATTGCAAGTTAAAAACATTAAGCTGAAAATGTATATAATACACTTAACCTACCAAACATAGCTTAGCTAAGCCTACCTTAAATGTACTCAAAACACTTACATTCACATACAGTTAGGCTGAATCATCTAACAAGGCCTGTTTTATAATAAAGTGTTGATATCTCAAGTAATTTTTGAATGCTGTACTCAAACTGAAAAACCAAATGGCTCACTGATGACTGCAAGAGTATCATACTGCCATGGCTAGTGAGAGAAAAGATACATATATTCAAAATTTGAAGTACAGTTTCTACTGAACATGTATTACATTTCCACCATTGTAAAGGGGGAAATGTCTTAAGGCAAACTATTGTAGTCAGGGACTGTCTGTACTGAAGTGTGCTCACTGTTAGTGTTTCAAGAACTACAGGTCCATTTGTTCACTCATTCATTCCTCACTGAACACCTGGTCAGTTCCCACTATGTCTGCATGCCAGGCAGTAGGCTAGAATTTGGGAGCACAAGTCAAATAAGACATGGTTCTTCTATCTTCAAGGAACTTAAAGTCCTGCAGTCAGGGAGAAAAACTCATCAACAAACAGAACAGAAATGTAGCCTCAGGATAACATCACCATCCACGCACACTTCACAATGGTACCTCTTTGTTTATTCCATCTCCTTGTTTTGACTGTCTGTTAGGTACTGGTACCTGTGTTAGGTAGCAGACACATAAATCCCGCCAGCAGCAGTTCAAATGAGATAAATGCACAAGACAGAACTTAATAACCTGCTAAGTTCTCCTTGAATGAAAGGATGACTAACTTAATCTAATAAGGACAAGCAAGACCTAGTACATTGTCCTGTACTATCAGCCACTCAGCTACCACATTCACTTTATTCACTCATACATTCAATGACTTGTTCAATTACCACTTATTAGGCATAAGACATGGTAATTGCACTAAAGATGTTTACAATCTGGTCGGAGGGAAAGGAGGGCAAACAAACAGACAATCTCAGGATAGCGTACTGCAGAATTCATAGAGTAAGACGAGGGTCCACAGTAGAGACTCTATACCCAGACTAGATGCGAAGACGGTGGGCCAGGGATGGTCTCCTGGGTGAGGGGATGCTTCAAGTTTCACTTAGAAGTGCTGACAGGCCAGCAACAACTAGCTAGACCAAGAGCTGGGTGAGAGTTGTGCCCACTCAGCTGTGTTCATTTATTTGAGTAGGGTAAGGAACTGTGACTTCAGGCAGAGAATGGCACTGCTAGAAAAGCTCTAGATGGTTTTCAATCTATCAGGGCTGGACCACAGCGGGGTGGGGTCAGAGCATGCTGTGCTCCAGGCAGCTGACGAGGCCAGCGGCAGAATCACGCAGGGCTTGATGTTCAGAGCCAAGGAGGTTGAGCTTTATCCTGAAAGTCACTGAAGGACTCATCACATTAAAGATCTGAAAAACGACTTCAGCAATGGGAGCTAAGAGCTGAAATACATAACTGAGATTCCTGAAAAAGGAATTTCAGAATCAACTTCAACTGGACAGAATTTTCCATTGATACAGAAGGGTGAAATTCAGATTGAAAAATGATCTGCAGCCTTTCCCAATCAGAAATCAAAACAGAATCAGGCATAAAACAGATTGTTATTTTAAAATAATGATTTTTTTTCCTTTCTATCCCTATGAAACACTGAATATCAATATAAATATCAGACATAATTTGCACAGAAAACAATATACTTTATTCTTTAGATGTCACATATATTCTATAAAATGTTTTATATTTTCATTTAACTTTTGATTCTACAATTTTATTTTTTCTTCAAATCATTAGTTTTAAATTCTGGAACCTGTCTCTGTAAACAGTGACCAGAGTCTTTAACTCTGAGTTAAAACAAGGGAGCCTGACTATCTAAACTGTGGTACTGTTAACATGATTTGTGTGGGTTTTTTGGGGTCTTGGTTAACCGTTCCTAACACTGCCTGTTAGGAATCCTCTTGATCACACTGACAATCCCATTCACTTACTAAATAAACACTTACATAGTCAAATAACTATGTAAAGAGATGGGGGACAAGAGGATGAGAAAGTTAGAGTGCCTATTTTTTAAGGCACTGATTGTCTGGTTATAAAATCACTAACCAGTGAAAACAGAAGTTTGTAGAGTTCTTTTTGGAACAGACTAAACGAGGGACTATATCTGCCCAAGGGAATGCAGTAGGTCAAACTTAAAGGCAGAGGATACCATACTTGAAAATGGCTGCGCTGAATTTGAGCTTCTTAGCAGAACCTGCAAGACCCTTCATTACATGTCCCTCATCCTAGGCAGCCAGCATCGTCCGTTTCTTTCTCTAATTATCTAATATAACTGAAGTTTCCTAAATGATGTTTCCTTATAACTGCAAAAATTTACATATAGAAACTAATGAGTGAACATCTTTATTTGTGCCAGGCATGCTTCTAATCTTCACAGCAATACTAAGGTAGGCAACATGTCTGTCTCTTTTATTAGTGGGGAACCTGCAGTTTAGACTCTTTTTATGAGAGGTTAAGCCATGGATTCAAGGTCACAAAACGGGTGAAGGGCAGAGCAGAAATATGGATGCTCCGAGAGGACCTGCCCTGTGTGGCTATCTTCTCCTGGTCTTAATATCTCCACGGGCCTCTTCTGCTACCTCTGACCACCCTGCCTGGGTTACACATCCCCCTTCCACGGGCCTAGAAAACACATGTATCTCTGTCCGAGCTCTACAGGCTTTGTCTTTGCCCATTTCCCCAGCAGACTGTGGCACTTGCAAGGACAGCAATGATGTCTTTAATCATTGTCTTCCTACTGTCTGCAGCACAGCCGGTGTTCAGGAAATATATCTGAGTAAACACTGATACAGATTTGACTTGGAATACCTGAGTACAAGAAGATTCAGAACCTAAACAAGCCAAAGACTCCCTCCATGAAGGAATCTGGGGCAAGGTGGGGTAGAGAAAGAGAAGAGGGCAGTTATTCACAATGCTCAGCTTGGTGTGAGATACTCTCTGTGATACAAAGTAACAAAAATTAAAGGCTCCTGCTCTTAAAGAGCCTTTAATCCAATGGAGAAGCCACTATAATATTGAGAATGACAGTATAACAAAATGGTTAACATCAAAGGCTCTGGATTAAAGTCAATGGGTTCAAATCTGGGCTTTACTAAGTATAAGGTACATGAGCAACATAAGTGTGAAATTCACCTCCTGAAACTTAAATTTCTTCCTTTTTAAAATGTAGATGATACCTTCTTATGGCTGTGAGGATTCAATAAAATAATTTACAGAAAATTATAAGCACATGCTTAGCTATTACGGCAACTTACAAGCAATATAAGTCATAGGATACCAATACTAAAAAGAAGAAACAGAAACCAAGCATGCTTTTTAGAGACGGTGGAGGAATCACAGCCTGATTTAACCGGTGAGGACATCATGGAAGACAGGGCATGAGGCTGAGTTCTGAAGGACAAGTATGTTTTCCTCATGTGAAGATACAGGGGACAGCAAGTTGTTTGTTATGGGCCTGTCACCTCCATTTGGTTTTGCAGTACTTGAATACAGGGTTCCATGTGTTATCAACCTTTGTATGACCAGTGCCTCTTTTGTGTCCAGTATGGAGCTCATGTTCCATGGATGCTGTCATATGAGAAGATAAATGAATTCCAAGGGGAGAAAACAAAAGTTAAGAGGAAGAGATTTGGGAACAATGCAATATGCCCTTAGAGACAGGAAAAGATGGGCTTATCTACAGCAGGGCCTTCCCATGGAAACAGAAAACAATACGGTTTGCTGGAGTATCAGCCAGATAAGAGAAGATCTTGAAGGACAAGTAGGAAAGTGCCTGTCCAATAGTGTTCTGGACCTTTCTGGGTCACAATCCCTTTTTACAGTCTGATAAAGCTATGAGTGCTTTGAAAAAATGAGAATAAACATAAAACTGTATGGTATTTTCTATTAACTCTGAAGAGCACCTGAGGATGGACCCTCTACCTATCCATAATTCTTAACTTATTATTCTGTAAGCCAACTCCTTAAAAAACCATTTAATAAAGAAAAACAACCGTGAAAAATTTCAATAATATTACATAATACAGAGATGTGGTGAACGTCACATTCCCTTTCCGTACTAGAGAAAAACAAACAACAAAAATCCAAAAAGACAAACAAAAAGAAAATACAATAAACTTACTTTGTCTACAAAAATGATGAGAATTATCTTCTTTCTAAAGGTAATTTAATTATTTCAGGCTAACTTTGGCTATTAAGAAAAAAACAAGCTCATATATTTTTCATATATATTAAACATGTGAATACAACTTTGACAATTAAACTTTACATGACTGGATCACTTTCAGGTTGCAAAACACTCTGACAATATTATCTTAATTCTTCTAACAAATGCATGAGATAAGCATCATTTTCACTGAACTGATGGAGAAACTGAGACTTGCCCAAAGTCACACAGTTAAGTGGCAGAGCTCAAATACAAATACTGAAAAAATAATACTCTCTGGAAGATTAGAGCCAACGTAGTATTTTTTTATGCTTTAGAAAAAAAACAAGAAAATGTGAACAGAGGGATGAAAATAATATCTTTCCTTTATAGGTCCCCAGATTTTTATATTTTAAGAAGTAATTTTTATAAAGTACATTTTATAATACTTATAATTTGTTTCATAAAATTGAGAAGCACAGAAAATCATGCTTCCATAAGACTAAGATAAATACTGTCAAAAATCTCCAGCCGATCTGTGTAATTTTTTTGCCCATACACACAGAAAACTAAAATTGGGATCATATTATATATTAAGTTTGGCAAACTGCTCTCTTTCCTAAATAATCTGGAAAATGTTTTTCACGCTATTGAAAGTAATCTGAATATTTAAATATCAGGATGACCTGAGCCTCCAATCTCTGCCGCTTAAAATGAAGCTTCCTGGGTTGGACTTGATTCAGGAATCTTCTTTTCTGGCTTTTGTAGTTAATTTGACTTAATCACCAGTAATAGGAAATCAGCAGGGGAGATTTTCCATGTGACTTTAGATAAGCATGAAATTGTCTTCATCTTCCATAGCAGGTCAGAATCACCGGAACCAAGAGGCAAACTTACCTTTGTTTCCTTCAGGTGTGCAACCAGTTCCTTCGACATTCCAAGATGACTGTCATTTCCTAACAAAAGAAAAGACCTTTTTACTCAAAATAAAGAGAAAAACATCCCCCAAGAAGTAAAAATTAAACATTTTACATAATCTACAATTAAAAAAGCTTAATGATTAAAGAATAACTTTATTAAATATTTGTCAGTTTTAAGAAGTGCCCTGAATTACTAACCAAATAATGTATTACAAATTACTAGTTATGAGGTTTTACAGTTGTTTAATAGGGAATAATTGGCCCCAATTAAACTGACTGACTAAGGCTTTTTAGATTACTAAAACAAATTAAACTTTTTAAAATGAGAATTTAGGTGATCTTAAAACTTTTCTAAAATGGATAATGAAACTTGCTAAGTTGTAATCGCTCTGGTTTTATTAGTTATATTAAGATAAATTAAGTGAGATTAAAATCTTATTTGATTTATTTACCTTTGAAAATGAAGACCGTTTAAGGGTTACACATCCTCAGCCTTGGCGAGTGCGACCTCAATTAGTCAAGCCAGAAAGTCTTTAAAAGCTTTGTGCTTAGTGCTTCCAGCATGGAGCGAGGTGTTCATTAAGGTACCAAAATTCTCATAAAAAATCCAAAGTTGCACTAGTGAAAAAACGCTCAACAAGATGAAAACTGATCACATCTTTTTCAGAAAATCCAGTAGTTATTTTAAAACCAGTTTTTAACAAGATTTGGTTTTGCGTAGTTTAACGTGCCACTCAAGCAGCTCAATACCATTTGGACTCTTTAAACAGCATTTAAATCTATGGTGAGTATATAATGGTACATTTAATTTTATACCATTTTTAAAATAAATTGTACAATGTTTAGTGTGACCCTTTTATGACAAGCATTGTTAAATGAATTCTTTCCCTGTTTACAACTATTTATGAAGGCCTTTTTAAATAAATAAAAAAAAAAAAACATGAAATTGTTAGCTCACACACACAAAATTTCTTTCAAAAGTTTATTTAGTATCAAGCAAGAGAAGACTTTGCTTAACACTACAGAACATTTCAAGACTTGAGTTACAAAAGAATACCACATTATTTGCACTTGTAATTGGTTTCCCTTTTTACGCATGTTGGCAAGAGAAAAAAAAAAACTAGCATATGGCTGAAAGATAAAATAACTAAATTCTATGGAAACCTTTAAAATGAAAGGTGAGGCTTATATTAAAGAATAGATTAACATATTTAGTAAACCTATTTTTTGTTTAACACTAGTTAATCAAAGTTATTTTTTTCCCTTTTGATGACCTATTTTTTCATATACAGACTGGAAATAACAAAATTTTACATGTCCTTTTTTTTGTGTTTCTGCCCAAGTTGACGTTTCAACAAAGTAGTTTTAAGTTCCATCCATTCAGATTTTAAACATTTTGATTTATTTAAAAAGGGATTGTTCATAGAAAAAAATTACTTTGAACAGTATACAGGACTGGTGGAGATTGGCTATTTCACAACATCAGACAGTACAATCAGTATCTGCCATATGGCTGGTCTCTGTAGACGCCCTTTGCTGTCCTCGCTGAAGGTGCCTTGTGTCTTGAGTTAGTCCACTCTTCTTGCCCTAAAATCAGTAAGATGAATCACAATTAGATCACTGCCAAGAATCCCACAGGCTTCATTTTTCAGAATCTAACTTAGCCCTGAACCAAAGGTAGATGTCATATTGAAAATACATATCCCTGGTGTACTGAAAAGAAAAACAAACAAGGAATTTACTTAAAAAATTACAAGGAAAAATAATCATCTCACTCAATTTGTCAGCATGGGAAGAAAAATGGTTTTTGTATCTGAAATGGCAACCAACTTTGCAAGGACTTTCCTTTTGGTTACTCATTTAACAATAGCTCACAAGCTCAGGTAGCAAAGAGAACTGCCTTTTGCTAAACATCAGGACATTTATGAGTGGAAAAGAGAATGGGAAAAGGATCAATCAGACTTCTTCCCAGAGCAAAAACAAAGAAAAAACACAAACATTTGTGAAGACGAAGGAGAAGAAACCTGGAGAGCAAAATGGAAAGGGTCAGACTGAGAAAGGGAAACACGACCTCACTTTTCACAGGTGTTTTCAGGAAAAGACTGAAAGGAAGTTGCATTGGGTTGAACTTCACTTCTCAGTGACACTTCATGAATATGAAATAAACTTAATGACATCACGTCAGATTTCATTCATCATAATGCTAAATCCGTACTGGACAATGGTATTAATAACAAAGGACATTCTATCATCTTTATCTCCTGAAATTAAACAGCTGTTCAGCCTGAAGATAACTTTGAATGAGCTATCTACAAGTCTTTGACATCAAACAGTTAACATCCCTGCTGCAACACACAGCAATTTAAAAGCCATGTGTCCACAGAGACCAATTTAAAAAGCTGTGAAGGAAAAATGCTTAAAATGACCTCTTCTTTTGATACAAAACATGCAATCAGCGTCATTCCCTCAAGCTAACTTTCAACAATTTAGGTACCCTGCATTCAGCAAACCAACATATTTCTCTTAAGTGTTTATTAAAAATAATCAAAAAAAAAAAAAAAAATCCAAGGTGCTGCCAACACAGCTTTGGGCAGGTGATACAACAAAATGCACTTCAAAAGGTTTAACATGGGAAAACGGTTTTTCAGTTCTGTTAAGAGACATGTCCTAACATCCATTAACCACAATCCTGATTCACTTGCACTGGGTACCAGGGATTCATCAGAGCTTTGCCACTGATTGAAGCTTCATGTTTTCTGATCTCCTTGCCCTGCGGCAAAAGCTCTTCTTACTACCATTATGTTGCTGCTGCCGATTATTTTATTTAAACCTGTCATCCTTGTGCATAGTGAGACTTTGGACACGAAGTCCCCAGCATCTCTACCAGCTCCACTGAATTAAGAGGGGTTTAGTTGCCGCCGTGTAAAGCTTACAGACCCTGTATCTCCCTCCTTGGCTCAGTACTTTTGTAACCTTTATAAAATGACTTTCAGTGTAATATTTTTCAGAGGGCTTGAGATTAGAAATGAATTAAAATATAAAGATGAAAGTGGGAGAACCACTCTTTACTGTCATGAAACAAAGACACTTCAAAAAGATCCAGCTATTAAGTGTCTGCAGTTTGAAAAACTATTCTGTGAGAAATTCAGCACACGGCAATCAACCCAAACATAAAATTTAAGTTCAGAATCTGGATTCATGCAATCTTCGGCAAGTCTTCAGTCCTCTTTAAATACAGAAATAATAAAGGAGCCTCTAAAAATAGCTAGATATGCACAAATGAATTGGCAGGAAGCCGCTGTTTCAGAGTCCAAATGTCCTTATAAATTTCTTTTCCCATTAAGAACCTTGAGGTTCTCTATGACCATCTCTCCTCCCTCTCTTCACACGCTCTGGCCAGTCACTCACCGTAGGAATCATAAGTCTCCTCACTGAGTCCATGTCCATAATCATAGTAATCAGCACCACTGCAGTGAACAAAACAAAACACAGGACAGAATGATCTGGCTGTGAGTTTCAACAGTATTCAATGAAGTCTTGTAAAACTTAAAGACAACTAATAAAGGGCAGGAATGAAAATTCAAAGAAATTCCCACTGAGATCACAGGGTTCTAGAGCAGAAGCGTAACTTTAGGATCATCAGAGGCCCCTTGTCTAACTCCCTAATTTTAATACAGAATACATTTTGACATTTTAACCACAACAATTGGCCGCTCAAGACACTGTAAGTGCCTAAAAGTGCATGGGGGAATACCGAGACAGCACCTGACTTGGGAAGACTGGGAGTGTGTGGAGAAGGGGGATGTGCGTGGACAATTCCAGCCCAGTGTGCCAAGAGCTAGGGCCAGGCCTGTGAGAGGCACTGTGGGAGTGGGGAGGAGGTAAACGCCACTCTTACTTTCCAATAGATGGAACGTTTACAGAAGGCAAAGATTTTATTTCTTCTTAAACCCTCATCTACCAGAGAACTTGGTGCTACATGAATTGTGGGCACTTACTTTATAATACATTAAAAACAAATGCCCAGATGAAATGTTTTCTTTCATCAGCACTGCTGCATCACCATCAGAAGGCTGCCGGGAAAAGGCGACTCAGCAGCCATGGCTGTATGAGACAGGAGAGGCAGGGAAATGGATAGCTGCAATCTAGTCACAAGTCTGGTTACACGAGGCCAAGGATCTTTTCAAAGTACAGGCATATCCATGTTCTAATGTACATCTTTGAGACAGCACCAGGAAAGAGTCATCACTGACAGCAAGAGGGAAGAGTTATCACTGACATTCTGCAGATGATGCAAAACAGCCTACATATATACAATATATTTGGACTAGGAATAATTTTTTACAGGAATAGACTTGTGAAAAGTCTAGATTACTAAGCCATAACCATTCTGAGTATTTGAGAAAGAGCCTCCATGTACCCTCTCAGGTCTTCCTGTTTCCCACTCAATTTTGCAGGGAAACAACCATCCTGAATTTGTTATCTTAGACTGTCATGGAAATAAATATACACATTCTTCCAATTTCATACAACCAAGAAGTTTCTAATCAAAATGGAAAACGATCCAGCTGAGATGTTTAACACCCCAGGAAGTCACAGTTTGAAGAGCACAAATCCATGCTGTGAACGCCTACTGAACACCAGCCACTGAGATCCCACATCATCCCCAGCCTCAGATAGTAAAACTGCTGTACCCATTTGACAGATAAGGATACTGCAGACCAGCAGAGCTAAAAAGCCAGCCTAAATTGCATGGAGAATGGTATAGCTGAATCTCCTTGACTACACAGGCTCCACTTGTGGGCCACACCCAGACTGGGTTTTCCCCCATGTTTTCTTTCGCAGGAAAATGACACCAGAGACTAATCATCACATTCAATGACTACAGCACAGCAAGGCAATTCCTATGAGAAACGTGTAAGCAATGGAGCTATATTCCTTTTTATCTCAAACATGTGGGCATGAATTTTTACATCTGCTGCTATTTCTGCCAGAAGGTCCTTCTCTCCTTTCCTCCAGGCTATTTTCAACTCAAGCCCCGTGCCTAAATGCCACTTCCACAGGGAACCTTGCAGTTCTCCCTTAGTGAGGTCGGTTTCCCATGGCAGTATGCCCTGGTTCTCACCCTTCTGGCCTGGAGGAGACCCTCACATTACATTTGTTGAGTAGGTATATGGAAAAGGGGCGCCTCTATCACTGTAGTGTGTGGAATGGCTTCTTGGAGCACGCAGTGCTTGCACAGTGTTCTGAAGGACCAGGAGGGTGAAGGTGATGACAGGTGGAGAAGGAATGGACAGAGGCAATGGCAGCAAGGGTCTTCCAGGCAGAAGAAACAGTATGTGCAAAGCAGAGGCAGAAAACAGGCTGAAAAATCTGGGTGTCTACAGGCAGTTCAATCAAATTCAGTCAAATACAGTAAGTACTGTTGAAAACTGTCTGGACCAAAATATTCCTTAGAATAAAATACTTCTTCCACATGTAGGACATAGGCCCCACCTTGTTATCCTGGTTTAATCATATCCTTACAAGTTAATTAAATACAGTGTAAAACTGTGGCTAAGATTTGAGCTCTCTGTATAACATAAGCTCTCTGAAATGTGCTGTGTTAAGCTCTGTTGGCTTAACCCAATACAGAATAGTCACTACTACAGCTGAGCTAATATACCAAGTAGCAATGTGCAATTTTTCCACAGAGGTACATGTAGCTATAGAGTTTTGATAAATGGTCTTGAATTGAGGGCTAACATTCCTTAAAAAATTACAATAAAAAGGAGTGTGAGAGGAATGGAACTATTGTGAGCTACACCACTGCCCTACTGACAACTTCTCACATGCATGAGCTCACCTAATCTAAAAAAATCTCTATGCTTTTATAGACGAGGCAGCTAAGGCCTGAGCTGAGCCATCTGCCCAGGGTAATACAACTTATAAGTGGCAGCACCTACACTCAAAGCTCAGAACACTACCACTGCCATGTGCTGAACACAAACGCTAGAGGTGGCTTTTGCCCACCACTGCTGGCCACCTTATGTGACTGGTTCACACTTTTCTCTGAACTGCCCTTTTGCTCTTCCAGAATTTCTCGTTTGCTCTCCCTGGGGCTTCAGTGATCCCTCCTCATGCTCAGGCACAGAAGTCAGGCCCACATGAAACATACTGCCCCATGATCATAGTGATGTGTGACTGCCTTAGTCTCTTTCTGGCTTCAAATTCCTCCTCTTCCTTTCTGTAGTCCTAATTTTCCCTCAGGGCATAATATATAGTTATGGTGAGAAGAAGAGAGACTAACTGAAAAGAGAGCAGATAAATTTTCCTATTCTAAAAGATAATAAAACCAGCAGAAACTAACAAAAGAAAAAATATGGCTTTCCTGCTTTTTAAGATATTATAGCTTTAAATATGAGAATGCTATTAAAGTACTAATAGAATATTTCTTGTCTTGAGAACTGAAATGCAGACTCAAAGCTTTTGACAAAAAATGTCTGTCAAATATCAGTTAAGACCTGGGCCTTCACCGGCAGTGCCACCTTGGGAGTATGACTTCCATGAGTGGGTCTTCCTGTTCATCTGCCAAATCAGATGCTGGTCTAGACGCTGCTCAGGTCTCCAGGCAGCTCTAGCATCCTCCATGGCTCTTTCACAGCATCTGGGCTCACAGCAGTCAACATAATTTCTCATTTTGTTGAAAATAAATTGGCAAATCCTTCTTGGAAACTCAGTACTAAATTAAATGAACCTCAGCCTTCTTTCCAAGGGTCAGAAGTTACAACATAATGGCTCCTTAGACAAATACAACCTTGATGTTCTTGAGAATTTTCTTTGTTGCACAGAGATAAATGAGTGACCTCACTATAAAACTAAAAGAGATTTCCTTGGCTGAGACAGTTCCCATTGTTTAACTTGGAACTGTAAATGACAGGTCCTGCGACTAATAAGCAGAAGAGTTAACAACTCCTTTCTGATGAAACTGAGTCTCCTTTATCAAATGAAGTGAGCAGTAATGAACAGGAGCACAGACTGGAAATTTACTGTGAGGCGCTATGACATAGTTCAGCATAGTAAAAAGGAGGGTAAA
The DNA here is from genome assembly GCF_009761245.1 of Sapajus apella. NCBI lineage: Eukaryota > Metazoa > Chordata > Mammalia > Primates > Cebidae > Sapajus > Sapajus apella. Next base: position 58,689,460 of record NW_022436943.1, on the reverse strand, counting down.
GAATGTTTTTCAATGCACAGGAAGATAAACGGTAGCATGATTAGGTCCAGCGATGGTTTGGTGATAAGACAATCTTAGTGTTGACAAGGGAAAACTTTAAACTGACATTTGCTATCATTTCACCCGGTTTCTGATTATTTATTGCAAGACTGTCATCAAGCCGAGGAGCTGGGAGCAGCTGGGCCCCGTTCTCATACCTGTCAGTTCCGTCTGAATTGCTTTCACAGCATTTCATTTCGTGTACCTCAAATGTCTATTAACCAAAGACATGTCCTATTTCCCAAGGATAAGCTAAAAACCCAACATATGGCAAAGGGAAAAACACTAAAAATCTCTTCATTTATGGATACAACTTTTAATATTGATAACAAGCAAGAAAACACATTAGGCCAAATACTTCTCAACTCCATCAAAGGGATGCAAGGGAAGTCCATCCCTCAACTGATCAAGGTGGAGGGGGGCTTCCCACCCTGGCACCAGGACCATGTCTCCACCCTCCCTCCATGACCCACCCCATTACAAAGGGTCAAAGGAAGCCGGTGTGCTCAGCATCATTCCTGGATTTCTCAGCGGTTTCCATCAATTCTATCAACTTGCTCTCAAGAAGCTAGTTAGAGAAGACAAAGACATTTCAGTAGAACAAAATATGCATAGGCACATAGATGTATGTCCAAAATACCCTGGGATCAGAGTCTAATTTTGTTGAGGGGTGGGAGAAAGGTATGAAGCAAGAGGCTGTTCAACAAAGGTGGCACATGAGTGGCTGAAGGATTGAAAGAGGAGGAAATGAGACCGCAGTAAGGGGTTGGACTGCAAAGTATTTAGTGATCTCTTAAAGAAGGGAGTTATTAATTCACCTAGCACGGCTGTCCCTTGGAATCCATGGGGGATGCTTCCAGGACTTCCTGTGGGTACCAAAATCCACAAATGCTCAACTCCCTGATATAAAACAGTATAGTGTTTGTATATGACATATGTACATCCTCCTGTATACTTTAAGGCATCTCTAGTTACTTATAATATGTAATACAATGTAAGTGCTATGTAAATCATTGTTACACTATATTGTTTGGGGGAATACTGACCAAAAAAAAGTCTGTATACATTCAGCACAGATGCAATTTTTTTTTCTGAATATTTTCGATCTGCAAGTGGTTGAATCCACAGATGTGGAACCCACGGATACAGAAGGCTGACTATATACAAGATACTGTTAGCTAATATATAATTATATATATTTTAAGAACTATAAACATAATTAAATTCAATATTTTAAAATATATCTCATTTAACCTCATCAAAACTCTGTAAAGTACATATTATCCTGTCTCCTTATATACAAGAAAACTAAGCCGTCAGAAGTTAACTGAACTATCCAAGGATGAACAAGTTTAAGTCCCAAGGCTAGAATTCAGGTCTGTCTGATGTGACAGCTGATTTCCCCCCTCCCCATACCAGGAAGCCTTCTCCTTATCTATAATGCTAAGGAATTAATTTGAAGTTTACCCTTTTGACAAGAAAGCAACAAAAGTTTCTTTATGTACAGCCCTGGTTCTTTTCCTTATCTCTTCTTTATTCCTGGTATACAACCGGTTACACTCACATCTCTTTTGGCACTTGGTGTGCTCTCTCTATGTGAATAATCACCCATATCTCTCCTAAGTTTATTATTTTTTCTTCTTTTAAAAAGTCTCCCTCCTTCCCTTACTTTGCATTGTTTTCTTACTCTGTCAACTCCAGTTAGGTAACTTGTGAAGTCTTGGAGTCTCTCCTCCTTCTCCCCCAGCTTTTGTAGCATACTTCTAGCTCTTCAGCCTCTCGTGCTACTTAGTAGCCCATTTAGCCGTCCACTAACTTCTAAATTCCCAACTCTATAAATGGTTTGGTCTTTATGGACGCCATATCTTCCTACCCATCTAAAATTTAAACACTTATTTTATAATCAACTATTCTGTGAGCTGTTTACGCAAGACGTTAGCTTTTCAGTTTGTTGAGTATGCTGTTTCTTACTTCATACATTTTAGATATGTGTTAGTTTTTGCTTTTGAGATTCTGAGTTTGTCTGTGAAGGTACCCCTTATTTAAAATAGGCTTCTTCTGGTGACTATGGAGAAGGACACAGTATACAATTGTGTGGGAGGTGGAAGTAACGTATGCTCTGTCTCAGGGAGCTCCTCCAGGGGTTGGGACTACCCGAGGTTTGGCCTCACATTGTTATGTGGGATTTCACACCATTACCCTGCGCACTCAGCACCACTAAGTTGGAGGCAGGGCAGATCAGCCTTGCTGTTTCAGAGGCAGCTCTTTAATCCATTAGGAGAACACCCTGAGCCCTTCCTATCCTCTATAGCCACTGATGTGGGGGTTAAATCCACCCGAAGCCACTCTACCTTTGCAGCATCCTTCTCTTGAATGGGGTTTTGTCTGATTTTGTTTTTCAGAGGTTTGGTTTCACCTACTTCCTCTTTTTTAGGAATCTTTTAAAACTTGTTTTTGTCACTTCCTGGGATTTTAGGGAGGGGTGGGTGGAGCCGGTATAGGCTCTTAGTCCATCTTCTCGATTCAATCTACCGTTTTTTAAAAGTCCTTTTTAGTTTACAATGGATTTAGATAATCTTTAAATTCTCAAAACATATTATTCGAGGTAGACATGTTATTTAATTTTACAGGTAAAAACGCTGAGACAGAAGATAGGAATGACACCTGATTCATATTTGTTCCGTACAGTGCTGACACCTAGCATCTAGCAGCATCCAAAAGAGATACATGAATGACTCATACGAACACTGGGACTGAAAACTTTGTCCATGTCTCAATGACTTGTCTGTAATGATAATGTTTTGTTGCCATGTCTGTGACAATTTGGAGGGTTGGGTGGAGGGGTAGTAAATTCCTTCAGAAGTCACATTACTAAGTTCTGTACTATTTAAATTTAATGCAAAATTTTTTCTTGATTATTTTGCCCTGTTCATTTAAGGAAAATCTTATCTGAAATCGTTATGATAAAATTTAATACTTTAGCTAACACTTACTAAATGCTTATTATGTCATAGGAGAAACGGAAAGAGTCATGCAGAATCCAGGTAATTGCTCTATTCTGGCCTAGCTTAGTATTTCCTTTCTATTTAGGAGGAGACTTTAATTCTTACACTAACCATTAGGAATTTTTATAAATAAAGCAAAATAAATGAAAAGTGATATTTAAAATAACATTTGGGACTACTCTTTGCACATTATCATAATTAACTGAAGATCTGAAATTCCTTGAAGATAAATTGGCTAAAAATTTTCCAATCTGCATTCAATAAGAGCCTTACTTATCTCATAGTTCTTTTATAACATTTAATATTTCCTAAGGAGGCAAATGAATAAGTTCCAGAATTAGGTTGTGCAAGTTGGGTGGAAAAAGAGTTATAGCCAAAGTCCAGTCACCTGACCACAGCTTTGCTGAATTTTGGCTTCTCCTTGGTCCTTGCTGACTAGTGCTCCTGCTGGGACGATGCCACTGCTACGGCTATTGTCATCTAATCTGGGAGAAGAGACAGCAGTAACTTCATTCTCGTCTTTTTTTGTTAAATGTGTTCAAAGTCAATACATGAACATTAGCCTGTCCCTCTTTACCTGATAATTCCGAGGCTACGCCAGGCCAGTTCTGATGAATGAGGCACAGGCTCAGCCTCTCTTTGTGGGCACCCCAGCATGCACAGACCGCTGTCCCTGTGACCGCAGGCAATTATGATATTTCTGCCCTCAAGTGGCTTACAATGTGAGAACAATTCACTTGATGGGAAGGCTGCCTGAGGTGTAAAATGTTTCAGACAGCTTGCTTTATTCTCCTCTTGCTGCTGGATCCATCGTGAGTCCACCTCTTCCACAGCATTACTCAATCTAACTTTTCAAAATAGCTAGGGTAGTGGTTTCCAAAGTGTGACCCATGAACCCTTCCAGAGTTCCATCAAGTCAAAATGCTTTTAGAATAACACTAAGATGTTATTTGTCTTTTTCACTGTACTGACCTTTGTCAGTACAGTGGTGTGTAAAACTGTTGGTGGTTTACCAAGAATCAAGGCAGTGCCACCAAGCTGCGTGGGTATTCTTTTATTTATTTATTTTTTAAGGCATTTTCACTTATGAATGTCCTCGAGGAAGTAAACATTTACTAATTTTATTGAATCTCAACTATTAAAGGCACATCTTAAACTCTGTATGATGACATGAAAAGTGCTCTTGAAAGCAATACTGGGGCACACTGAAGTACAAGGATGATCTCAAGGAAAGTCACCTGGGGCCATCCTTACATTGTGGGGCCAACTAACTGCCTTTTCCATAAACATCATTTTAACCTAAAACAACTCACAGCAATAAATTAGGCTTATTCAGACTTGGGTATTTTGTTCACATTTTCTAAAAAATGAATAAAGTGATCCTGTCACTTTAAGTAAAACAACTGACAGTATTTGTAACCAATGACAGAATTTGAGCTTTCCAGTAAAAACCGCAATTTTGGAAAACCAGTATTTGTTACTGTAAACTGACAGCAACCCAAGGCTTACTTATCTCTGTTGAGGTCAGTGGTGATAATATGACTTTTTTGATATTACCTAATGAAATGTGTCACAGCACTGTGAAGATACACATAACTCAATGAAGTGACATTTTTCAAATGATACATGCATGATGCCGTAAAACCCATCAAGGGTAAGGCAGACCAAGATATTTTAATGTAACATAATATGAAAAGGTTTTAGAGTCTACATTACAACTAATCTTTGAGAAACTTCTACCTGCCAAGTTTTGGTGTAGTATCAAAGGATGTCAACAATTATTTGAAAAGGCTACATTCCCCTTTCCAACTACATACCTGTTGTTCCAACTACAATCAAAACAATACATCACATCAGAATGAGCACAAAAACGTAAATGAGAATCCATAATTCTTACCACTTTTTTTTAGAAAATAGAGATTTTTTTTCATAAAAATAGATTATATTAACAAGCAATGTGTTGAATGTTACATTTAATGATTGATATTTTTAAATGTTTCTGTTTTAATTTCTAATATGATAAATATTAATATATATAAACCACATACACTGAAGCATGTTGTGGCTCTCAGTAATTTTTTCCCCACACACCACCAATGTACTTTACTAATTGTTAAGAGTATGAAGTATACAAGGATTGTGAGATCAAAAACTTTCAGAACCAGTGGCCTAGGACACATGGCTGCAGTAAATTTCAGGAGGCCAGCAGAGTGAGCATTATACCCTTGCCTGCAGAATGATTCTTTTATCTGGAAAACTGTCTCCTTGTCCAGCAGTGACGAGGGAGAAAACACTCACTAACTAGCTAGCCAGAGGACAGAGCCCGATGTCACAACTGCTTAGTCTCAGATCTCACAAAATACCATGATTACAAAGCTCAGCTGTCTGCGGCAGACAGCAAAAAGTCAGAGAAACGAGGATGTCACATAAGCAATGCAAATTTAGAGATTACCCTCAAATCCTTACAAACAGTTTTATCATGGGAATAGCTTCAGTTCCCTAACTGGCATGTTTTATCTACTAGTGCCAAGACGTAAGAAAAGAGAAACAAACAAGTTTCAAATAAATAATTTTCTTTAGAAATAAAAAATCACATTCACTTGCCAATAATTGGAATATTTAAATAATTTTCCATCGAAAACACAAAACCAAATTTATAGTTTAATCAGAGAATCCCCCTGTAAGAGAAAGGTTCAGAAATCCTATCAGCTTACAAAAATTGAAGGTCTGGCTTTCTAAATTATAGACTTTTCAGAGTTGATATTGTGAACCTGACTGTTAGCCATTTCACTGCTCAGGAGAACATCCATCACAGTGCTGACAGGGGATGGAAAACAAGGGCAAACTTAAAAAATAATTTCACCATGTTTCTCAAGCTATAAAATGTGAATTGGGAAAAACGGTGGGAAGTAGGACTTAAAAGCAATTTGAGGAATCATTCCTGCTCCCTGTTTAATTAAGAGTTAACAAAAATCCCAGTTTATAATAGAATCCTATTTTAAGAAATGGGTTGATATCAACTGTATATACACCATAGTATTTTTAAAAATGTAACTGAGTCAGCAATTGGCAGGGATTGAGGGAAGGGAGGAATGACTGGGCAGAGCACAGAGGTTGTTTAGGGCAGTGAAGTACTCTGTGTGATACTCTAATGGTGGACACATGTCATTAGACATTTATGCAAACACACAGAAAGTACACCACCAAGAGTGAACCCTAATGAGAATGTAAACTAAGGACTCTGAGTGACAATCACGTGTGAATGTAGGTTCACTGACTGTTAAAAACATACTACTCTGGTGGAAGATGTGGATAACCAGGAGGCACGGTGTCTATGGAAATCTGTACTTTCCTCTCAATTTTGCTGTGAATCTAGAACTGCTTGTAAAAATAAAATATTTTAAAAAATCATAACTGAAAATTTATTCCCCAGGGACAAAACAGAATTTTAAAATGATAGATGAGAGAACAGATCCTTTACTCTTATACTAATAAATAGTAATTAAAACACCAATGAATTGTTCTACTATAAAGACACATGCACACGTATGTTCATTGTAGCCCTGTATACACTAGCAAAGACCTGGAACCAACCCAAATGCCCATCAATGACAGACTGGACAAAGAAAATGTGGTACATATATACCATGGAATACTACACAGGCATAAAAAACGATGAGTTCGTATCCTTTGTAGGGACTTGGATGAAACTGGAAACCATCATTCTCGGCAAACTGACACAAGAACAGAAAGCCAAACACCATATGTTCTCACTCATAGGTGAGTGTTGAACAACGAGAACACATGGACTCAGGGAGAAGAGCACTACACACTGGAGGCAGTTGTGGGGGTAGGGGAGAGACAGTGGGGGATGGGGAGGGAGTGCAGGGTGGGGAGGGATAATGTGGGGAGAAATGCCAGATATAGTATGCATCTAAAGTAAAATAAATAAATTTAAAAAAATGAAACTGGCTTTATTTAAATATTTAACAGTCCTTATATTTCATGAAATGAAGGCCATTAAAATCTGAACCTTACTGTGGCATTAACATGAGCTTATATTTCTATAAATTCAACAAGGAAAGTAGACTCACCTGGCTTTGAAGTCTTGCCATTGCTCTAGAAGAAAGATATCCATTTTACACTTGCATTCATATGCAAACTGAGGTGCACAGCAGTGAAGCCTGTTGCTAAGTATCTAACTACCACCCAGTGGGAAGTGAGGACATGAAGAACACTGCACTGTGCAGCAGAGTCCTGGCTCTGCCACTTATCAACTTCAGCAGTAGCCATGCACAGAATCACGTATGTAATATGAGGCAACTGTATCATGCGTGCATACATGCATTCATTCATGGGTTCAACTTATTTAAAAAATATTTAAGAACACAAATTCACTACTTTAATGGAGCTGCCTTTAATGGAAAAGACAGACAATAAACAATTTATATATATATATGTCACATGATCAGATGTGCTACTGAGAGTACAAGAACAGTTAAGAGATTGAAACAACTGAACTAAAGTGTTATTTTATAGTCTAGTCAGAGAATGCTCTCTAATAAGGTATCGTCTGAGCTGAGATACAAAGGAATTGGAGGAGGTATGCAGATATTTTCTGGGGCACAGTACTGCGAGCAGAGGGACTATCAAATGTCAAAGTCCCTCAAGGGGCACATGCTTGGTACAGCTGAGGAGTAGAAAGGAAGGCAGTGCACTTGTAGCAGACAGGACAAGGGAGAGGGCCACAGAATCAGTGAGAAGGCAGGTGCACTATGTAGGGTCATGCAGGCCACTGAGAGGCTTTGGTTTCTTACGTGTGTGCTTTTAAAATCCTGGTTAAGTGAAATGGGAAATTCTGAACGTTTCTATGGTTCCAAGAAAATAAAGCAGAACTGTCATTTACAGAGAAAAGGAAGAGGACAGCAGCAACAGCTTTCGGAGCAGGGAGAATTCAGGTGTTTGATTTGGAACACGTTAGGTTTGAGAGGCCTATCAGACCTCCCTCTGGAGACAGTAAGGAGCCCGCTGGAAAGAGGATCTAGGGGCGAGGAGACAGGTCTGATCTGCAGAATAAATCTGGGAGTCATCATCATTCCTTTTGGTCCTTAAGAGTCAGACCACTGAGAGGACAGCAAATGGAGAAGTCAAAGGACTGAGCCCCCTAGACATCAGAATGCAGAGGGCAAGAAGAGGAGGGTCTAGCAAGAGATGGAGAATACCCAGCCAGAGAGAGGGGGGCCTAGAGGCTTCGAGATGGTGAGGGCCTAAGGCTCTTCAGAAGGAAGGACGGATCCCCAACCAAGTACAGCAAAGGTGCTAAGAGGTGGTCACCGAGGACCTGGACAGAGCTGTTTCAGTAGCAGGGTGGGGACCAAAACATCAAATTCAAGAGAAAGTGGAATAAGATCAGGTGGAGACAGCAAGCTGAGACAATGTTTTCACACTTTGGCTTTGAGTTTTTTAGAGGAAGTGTGTGTGGGCATGTGTATACAGAAACAGTCAAGCACCACATAATGATGTCTGAGTCAATGCCAGACCACATATACCAGGGCAGTCCCTTCAGATTATAAAGAGCTGAAATATTGCTATCGCTGTAGCCGTGGTAGCATCACAGCGCAAGGCATTACTGGTGTTGGTGACACAGGTGTAGACAAATCTATTGTGCTGCTGGTCATAGGAAAGTCTAGCACATACAATTATGTATGGTACATCTTACTTGATAAGAAAATTAAAGGACTACACCAGTGGTTGTGTATTTGCCATACATTACTTTAGAGTGTATGCCTTCTACTTATTAAAAAGAAAAGAAACTATAACTTCTGGTTTCCTCCTGAAGGGCCTGCCCAAAGCTGTTTAGCTATCTCTACTTGGTCTGAAGAACAGCTTCAGGCAGGTCCTTCAGGAGGAAACCAGAAGAAGGTACTCTTATCCTAGGAGATGACAGGTTCATGCATGTTACTGTCCTGAAGATCTTCCAGAGGCACAAGATGTGGAGGCAGAAGACAAGGAAGTAGATGATCCTGACACTGTGGAGTGTGTATCTGTTTTAGTTTTTAACAAAAAAGTTTAAAAAGTTAAAAAAAATAGTTTAAAAACAGAAAAACCTTATAAAATAAGGACATATTTTTGTACAGTTGCACAACATATTTGTGTTTTAAGCTAATTGTTATTACAAAAGAGTCAAGAAGTTAAAAAATTAAAGTTTATAAAGTAAAAAAAGGTATAGTAAGCTGTTAATTATTGAAGAAAAATACTTTTTTTTTTTTTTGAAACGGAGTCTTGCTCTGTCGCCTAGGCTGGAAGTGCAGTGGTGTGATCTCGGCTCACTACAACCTCCAACTCCTGGGTTTAAGCAATATCCCTGCATTAGCCTCCCAAGTAGCTGGGATTACAGGAGCACGCCACCATGTCTGACTAATCTGTTTGTATTTTTGGTAGAGATGGGCTTTCATCATGTTGGTCAGACTGGTCTCTAATTCCTGACCTTGTGATTTGCCTGCCTCTGCCTCCCAAAGTGCTGGGATTATAGGCATGAGCCACCGTGCCTGGCTAAAAGATACTTTTTAATACGTGTAGTGTAGCCTATGTGTACAATGCTTATGACATCTATAGTAGTGCACAGTAATGTCCCAGGCCTTCAAAGACACTCACTGACTCATCCAGAGCAACTTCCAGACCTTCAAGCTCCATTCATGGTTAAGTGCCTTATACAGGTATACCATCTTTTATTTTTCATACCATATTTTTACTGCATCTTTTCTATGTTCAGATAGATTTAGATATGCAGATACTGACCACCGTTACCACTGCCCACAGTAGTCAGTGCAGTGACACGCTGTCCAGGTCTGTAGCCTAGAAGCAAGAGGCTGTATCATCTAGCCTAGGTCTACATTAGGCAATACCATCTAGGTTTGAGTAAGTCACTCTATGATGTTCCCCCAATGATGAAATTACCTAAGGACACACTTCTCAGAATGTATCCCTATTGTTAAGCAACACAAGTCTGTATGTGTACATACATACATACATACATACATTAAATTCATAACTCATTGCAGGTAGATATCCCATTTCACAAAACAGAAACAAAAAAAAAAAACAAAAAAACCAGGTTTGGCAAATTAAGAAACTTACTTAAAATCACACAGCAGGTAAGTGGTGAAGCCAGGATTACAACAAAGGTCTGTGTAAACACAACAATGCTCTTAATTTCTCTGAGACCAAGGTTTTATGTTATCAAAATTAGTAATATTGGACTACCCTGTTACTCCCCAGGGAGTCGGTCTGCTGTAACCCAGAACACCACAGGAATTCCAGACCTCAGGAAGCACAGGCATTGTTGCTCCATCAAGCTCAGGTGAGACTCCACAGGCAATTACTTGTTCCAGGTTCTCTTCCAGGGGGTTTTCTAACCTTGCTACCCAGACATTCCTTACACCCTCCCCACCCCCAGGCACGTCACTGTAAATGCTGGTGGCTGGTCTCTCATCTCTTCGCTCCCACCATAAACCATCTCCTAATAGGGTCCAGCAGCAGAATGTTTCCCACTCCGGAGGTGTTTCTGCCCCTGTCTCAGCCTTTTCTGCAGTCTTCCACCAGTTACCATCTGGGTGGAGTCTGCAGCCATGAAACAGGTAGAAGCCTGACAGGAGTTACTGAGTTTACTGGGGTTAGAGCATTTGCTCTCCTATCAGGTGAAGTATTCAGGCTCAGACATAGAACATGGGTTCAAACCATCCCACAGTATTCTGGATGTCTCAATCAATAACTTCAGTATGTCTTTGCATCTCAAACCAATGCCTCTCCATTTCACATTCTGGCAATTTCACTGGCTGCTGTAGGATCAACTAAGATTGTATGTGAAAGCATTTTATGGACAAAGTCATTATTATGGAGACCTAGCCTGGTGTAATGAGTTTGGATTAAAGGCTCTCTTAGTTTTGAATCCTCTTCTTCCATTTAGAAGCAGGGTAAGCTTGGGCAGGGAGCTAAATCTCTTGAGTTCCAACTTCTAGAATTGTTTCAAGCATAGAAGGTGCTCTAAAAAAGACACTGATAGAAGGAATGAATGAATGAAGGAATCTGCCTTATACTTTCTACTCAATAATTGTCTGCCGCAGCTGCCTTACAGCCAGGCTGATAATGAATGAGTAGTAATGAAATGAGTTCGCCTACATAAAACACTAGTCACTGGCCTGCCATTTAGTACAAAATAAATGGTAACTTTTATTCTTAATCCTATTGTAATTAAGTTTGCTAAACCTCAGATATAATAATCACTTTGTCAAATAAAAAGATTTCAAATGCTAATACAGGTTTGCCAGAGAATCAGAAACAAACTTTGTCTTTTACAGCTGGCTCTTTCCCTTTCTACCATGAAATACTTCTAAATGTTATCTCCACTACAAAGTGCAGGAACTTACCGGTACTTTGCTGAATCAAAGGGAAGGAATCAACCTTCAGAGGTCATGTGGCCCATCCACCGGCCTTGAGGCTAAACTATCTTAATCATCTGAGAGAAATGATTATCTCTTCACTTCCAAAGACATCTAGGGATGAAACCTGAATAACCTGTCACAGTAATACCCTCGAACAGGTCTGCCAGAAAGTTCTTGCTTTATGCTTAACCTTAATCTCTCATGAGGCACTCTCAAACCTTTTTCTCTTATTTTATTCTCCACAAAGCTTGAGTACCACCTTCTGTGTAAGAAGACTCAGGAAGACAGATTACTCAGAGGAAGCAATAAGGAAGCATGTGCCCTGGAAGTTTCTGGCAAGACTGATTTAGAGACAGACCGATTGCAACGACTACTATCAAGACAATGAGCTCACACTCACAGAGACCCAAAGACATGCAAATAAAATTGAATATAACACTATCAATAGATATCACTTATCAAATACCTATTATAAGCCATGTATTCTACACAGTTTATCTTTCATCTTTAAAATAAAGTTGCAATAAAGCTATTATGTCTATTTAGTAAATTTAGGTTTAAAAACAATACTTTTCTGCCATTTAAGAAAACAAACTCTAACTACTTCTACTGTGTTTTGTGAAATAATCTTAGTATGAATTTAGGAGTGGCAGAGACCACCTTTTTCATTTGACATCTGTTCAGCAGATATTTACAGAGCACCCACTGTGTTGTTGGGCCTTGGAACCTAGCAGCAAACAAGATTTGGTCTTTGTGATAAATCACATTTAGTCTAGTGTATAAGTCGACAAGTGTCAACAGGGAAATGGCACACGACGATACCGAGAAACCCAGAGTTCTGTAGGAAGTCAGAGGTGGGATACCCGAACCAGTTTTGGGAGACATGGGAAGATTCCTGGAAGAAGAAATGCCTCAATTGACAACTAGAAGAAAAGTTAGACAAAGATGAAGAAAAAAATCATTCTAAGAAGAACAACAGCATTCATTCTGCGTTAGAGCTAATCAGAGACATAAAGTTTAGACACACGACTAGAATGCACGGACTCAGGATAGAAGTCTAGTCACTCTGAATGCCAAGTGTACATCCTTTCAACACCATCTGCTTCTCACTACCATCTAATTAAGCTGTCAATCACTACATTCTCAGAGTAGTAAGAGATATGTTTGGGTACTTAAAAAAAAATCCATGTAATTCAGAATCAAAAGGAGACAATTAGAAGTAAGATAATTCATAATCAACATCTAAGAGAAAAAGCCAGAGAAACTTCTGGGGTGCTGGAAATGTTCTCCTCTTCGTTACATGGGTGTATATATATGTTAACATTCACTGAACTATTTTTTTTTCAGGGAAATAAAAATTTATGCTCTTTGCTGTGTACACATTGTATCTTGGTAAAAGTAAAACATCTTAAAGAAAAATCCCTAATTTATATGTTAAAAGGGAAGAATAAATTGGCATCCGTTGCTGCCTGTTTAACATGCATCTTCACCTTCTTTCTTACCAACAGATGACTGGGGAGTGGGTGCTGGTGATGATGTGTCACTCCTTTTGCAGATGCAGTAGCCAATGAGACAAAAGCAAAATTCACCAAGTGAAGCTTCCAGGACATTTCCTAACAGAAGGTCAACTCACCTAGGAGGCAGGGCTTTCCACTCTTACCCCTTCTTCCTGCCTGCAAGTCAGCTTGGCAGCTGGAAGTATCATACCCACTGTGAATGAGAAGAGCCTTGGGATAGAGGCCAGGGTGAAAGAGTGTGGAAGAGATGGGCAGAGGCAGCCTGGATTCTTAGTGACTAGAGAAAATTGCCACAAGAGCTTGGAGCTTATTACATCCTTGCATGAGAGAAAAATTTAACATCTAACTTGATGGAATTTATGATTAATTCAGAGTTTAACCTAGTCCTAAAAGATAGAGCAGTGCATTCTGAAATAAGACATGTGAGTATCCCTATATTTTTCTGATATAGAGATAGCTAACCTTAATTTCTTATTTTAACAGAAAACAGCAATGTCCTGCTATTCCTTCCTAATAAACAGTTGCTTAAAAGGTTGCAGATGGTTCTACATTACTGAAACAAAAAAATACTATGAATTTTTATTAGATTTCAAAATAAAGGTGAAAAGGAGGACAATGTTTTCCTGATGAGAACCGCCTCAGTTCCCACTGTGCCTATTTCCTCCCCTAGCACACGCAAGTCCACCGCTCCGGGAAGCCTCAGCAGTGCCGGGCATGTGTGTGAGGCCTGTTCAATGCCATATTTACTTTTATAGACTCATGTTTTCATTTTCAAGCAGATTTCTCCATCTTACTGTCATCATTTTAAAAGATGGTATAGAACAGTTAAAAACCAGGCTTTGAAGCCAAACAAACATGTATCAGAAATCAGGCTTCAGCATTTATTCTCTGTCAGCTTAAAGTTAATTCAATTTCTCATCTGTAAAACAGTTTAAAAAAATCTTTCATAAGACTGTTGTCAAGTTTAAATGAAATGTTATATACATACATGAAGGACTGCTGTTGTTAATGACATTAAAGCAGAAGTTCTTTCTAAATCAGTAATTTTCCTCAGAGTCCTTATTTTTGTTGTCATACAATCTATTCAGCAAATTCACTCTTGCCTAAAAAGTAAGGAACTGGAATTGGAGCTGGGTGTGGGCAGTGGAAGCAGTTGCACCAAAGAGGGCAGTGAACGTACATATACTCAACGTCAGTGACCAGTGATAACCTAAGTCGACGTGACATGCTGGCCTGGATCAATGAGTCTCTGCAGTTGGATCTGACAAAGACCGAACAGCTGTGCTCAGGGGCTGCCTATTGTCAGTTTATGGACTTGCTCTTCCCTGGCTCCATTGCCTTGAAGAAAGTGAAATTCCAAGCAAAGCTAGAACACGAGTATATCCAGAACTTCAAAAGACTACAAGCGGGTTTTAAGATGATGGGTGTTGACAGAATAACTCCTCTTGACAAATTAGAAAAAGTTTCAGGACAACTTTGAATTTGTTCAGTGGTTCAACAGGTTTTCGGATGCAAACTATGATGGAAAAGACTATGACCCTGTGGCTGCCAGACAAGGTCAAGAAATTGCAGTGCCTCCCTCCCTCAGTGCTCCCGCTCTGAATAAACCGAAGAATCCTCTCAGTTCCCACAGTGCAGCTCCCCAGAGGCCCATCTCAACACAGAGCTGCTGCGGCTCCTAAGGCTGGCCCTGGCGTGGTATGAAAGAACCCTCATGTGGGCAATGGGGATGACGAGGCAGCTGAGTTGATGCAGCAGCTCAACGTATTGAAATTTAGTGTTGAAGACTTGGAGAAAGAGGGATTTCTACTTTGGAAAGCTATGGAACATTGAATTGATGTGCCAGGAGAATGAGGGGGAAAATGACCCTGTATTGCAGAGGATTGCAGACATTCTGTATGCCACAGATGCAGGCTTTGTGATACCTGATGAAAGGGGCCGATATGAGGAGCAAGAGTATTAACAGCCTGGACCAGCAGAGCAACTTCTGAATTCTTCACTGCAAATCATGTGCTTAACTGTAAAATACTCCCTTTTATTATACTTAGAGGATTCACTGATTTCTTTTCATAAGCAAAAAGTACCTCTTCTTAGAGTGTACTTTGCAGACGTTTCACTCCTTTTCCAACAAGTTTGACTTAGGAGCTTTCACTTTGTAGCAGAGCAGTATCAACATCTAGTTGGTTCACCTGGTAAACAAACAGGATGACCGTGGGGCTCACTGTGCCGATATGAGTCACACTGAGTGCTGGGGGAGGTGTTACGTTATATGCTGAGGTGGCGACCTCAGTGGAGAAATGTAAAGACTGAATTGAATTTTAAGCTAATGTGAAATCAGAGAATGTTGCAACAAATAAATGCCTTAAGAGTATTTAAAATATACTTCCATATTTCAAAATATAAAATGTAACATGACAGGAGATCCTGTGTTTGAATTGTGTCTGGGAAGGAAGGGCCAGACCCTGGAACCTTTGGAGCCTGGGGTCACAGGTCTTACAGGACTGCTTGAATCCTCATAGGCCTAGGCTTTGGTGTACAAGAAACATTTAAAAAGTTGCTCTGTAAAGCCATTTGGTGTCACTGACCAACTGCATTCCCTGCTAAAAAACAAGAGGCGACATTACCTGGATAACAGAGGATGTGTCTCAGCCCTGAAGAGCTCAGTTTTCATTGAGCAGTTCTCTACTTTTCCAGTTATCCCCGAAATTTCTATGTATGATGTTTTTGGGGAAGAGAAGTGTGGCCAGTTTTGTCCTCTAACGACTACTTTTGGGGACTTGCCCACGTCTCTGGGATTTGAAGGGGATTGTAACCCATTTTACCGTCTTTCAGGCTTACATTTACCATGTTTCTCTTCTCTGCTCCCCTTGCCCACTGGGAACTCCTTGAAGTTTGCTGCTTAGAGTTGGAAGTGTAGCAGGCAGGTGATCATGCTGCCAAGTTTTTTTCTGTATCTCTGGCAAAGGGAGTGGTCAGTGAAGGCCATCATTACCTCAAGATCTGCAAGGCTGGGGTGTTTTTAGTATCTGCTGTCCATAGCTCTCCATTGTAATCTGAATACTTTGCCAGTGCACTAATCTCTGGAGATAAAATTCATTAGTGTGTTACTAAATGTTAATTTTCTTTTTCAGAAAATACAGTACCATGTCTGAATTATTAATATTTAAAATATTTCATTCCTTAAATCTCCCTCCTTTGCTTTTCCCACAGCCTATTCAGTTCCTATGTTTGGCAGGATTCTGCAAAAGGTGTCTCACCACTACTGAGATTGTTCAGTTCTGATATATTTGTATTGATTTGTTTCTGGTGGTAGTTTGTCCTAAAATGTATGTAGAAAGCAAGTATTTTATGATAAAATTGTTGTGTAGTACATGCTCTGTGTGGAATTCAGAGGAAAAACCAGACTTAGTGATTAACAATGCCAGAAAATGCAAGTAACCAGCCATTGTTCAAATAACGGTGGTGGGGTTTCTCTTTTGTGGCCTTTAGGCTTTTGTTGCCCTGAAATTCCATTTTATTGGGAACCCATTTTCTACCTGGTCTTTATTGACAGGGATTTTTCTATTTTAGTTAAGCATAAGATTTCATAAGGTTTACTGTGCGGCTTGCTCAAGGTCACACAATAAATGACACGGTAAGGATTCAAATTCAGACATGTCTTTTGACTCAAGCTTCAGTATTTTCACTGTAGTTGATTAATTTCAAATATCAATTAATTTCTCAGAAACACTAACAAGAAAACTAAGATTTCTTATAAGGAAACACAAGAAAACAGATCCTTATGTTTTTTTTCTGGCAAAGGATGACTTATAAAATACTATCAATTATATGTACTGTCACAGACATCACCAGTAATTTTAATGATATTCTTTGCATGAAGCATTGAAACTACATATTAGAATTTTATGGAACCTAACATTGAAAAACCAGGTTGAAATACTGTGGAAATGTAATAAGGAGAACTGTTACCACAGACTGAGGTTCTGGGGAAGGTCTGGAGAGTAGAAAAGAGGTCAGAGATTAGTTACCAAGTGACAGGGAGGCCGGGAAGGCTGCCACAAATGAAGCATGTGGTTATAAGTTCAAAAAATATACAACTTTGGGGAAAGACCAAGATCAAGGTTGGGTTCCTTAAGGCTATTTTTTTGGATTTCTGTTTTTAATTTCCCAAGTCCAACTACACTGAGTTGGTTGAGGCATGGAATTTTTTGGTACTGGATTCCTTGACTCTTCCAACGCCATTAGAAATGGTCTATCAACATGTTATGAGTCAGGTTCCAGTATTTCTCTGCATCACTTGTTAATCTTGCATTTGTTTTTACAGCCAATCCTTCCATCTGCTATACTAAAGTATCTTTTTAAGGGGATTTCTGACAAACACATTTGATATTTAGATTTCAAAGCCATATCTATTACTCTTTAAGAAAACATTGATTGTGAGCTGTAATATTTGCACATGTAAAATAATTATCCCTTTTGATTTTTTTATAGGATTGTCAGCATCTTTCTTTGACACAATGTTAGAGCAGCAGATGGTTTAAAAAGTGTTTCTGGGGAATGTGGTGGCACACTAACTTACATCAATCTTCATATCAAATTATACAGGCTCACTCTTTAAATACGTAGCATTAAAAGAATTTAAACTGTGATAGTTATAGTACTGTATTTAAATCAGTCAAGAAATTGTGATAAGAATACCTACTTTGTTTTAAAATTACTAATGTAAAGTAAAATTCTACCTTTCCACATCTATTCAATAAATATTTATTGAGCACTATGTATGTTCCAGCACTCTGACAGGCACTGGGGTAGGTGAGAGTGAACAGATTTAAAGAACAAACAGATGCTGATCCAAGAATCACTTCAATATAAAATTGCAGTTATGAAGGAAAACTGCTAGGTATTATGAGAGCATGTAATTATACGGGAAAAACCACGTGGGCTGCAGTATGGAGACATGATAGCTCAGGAGTGAAGTGGACGTGGGGCCAGCAGCAGCCAGGCTCCGGGTGCTCCACAAGCAAGGTGTCATTCACTTGGACCAGTGTGGAGGTTATGCGCATGGGGAGCACCTTCACTGATAAAAACCAAACCAAACAAACAAAACTCTGTGGAATCGTGAACCTGATATTAGGGTCCATCACAAAATGCTCTCTGTGGATCTTTCTATGGACACTTTGTGCACCTTCCCTCCTGGGCACTGTAGGCTGCAGCCTCACTGGAAAAGTAGTTACCAGCAACGCACACCAAGTCAATCTCTTCATAGGACCACTGCACATGCTTTTCTGGTGCTCTTTTGCACAAAACGTCCTTTTGGTTTGCCTAGAAGAATGGTCCTCTATTACTGACAACAGTTTACAATATATCCACTAGACAACAACTAAATATCTTAGGTGCTTAAGAAGTGTGTTGATGAACAAAAAAGGAAGATTCCTGCCTTGTAGAGCTTAAATTCTAATAGTGACAGCTGTAAAGTATGCTGGGCACATCAGGCTTCACTAGAAGATGACTTAAGATCTGCAAAAGCTTTCTGATATAAGTGTGTCTCATGTATTCTATCATCCTTAAAGTTACACTTTTCTTTCATTTGAATTCATAATTTCAAGTTCCGAATAGAAAACTTCAAATTTCCCTTTGGAATAAGGTATTTTTGAACAATTTGGCCCACTGCAGGTCTCAATAGTTGTCTGGCAGAACAAATGAATGGAAGATATTACAGAAATGCCAACAATTTATTTTTTACGCATACAAGTATTTTCTTAGCAACTATCTGCTAGGCACTGTGCAAAGTGCTTTACACATATTATCTAATTTATATAGTACTTATGAAGACTAGTTCTCAACCTTTGGCTGCTTATCAGAATTATCTGCAGAGTTTAAAGAATTTATAGACAGCTGAGCTACACCAAGATTCAGATTAAAAAATAGCGGGTGATTTTCTTGGCACTCCCCCCACTTTTTTAAGGCTGCATAGGCGACTCTTCTGTGTAGCCAGAGTTGAAGACCACATCAATTTTCACATTATACTTTCAATGGTACCAGACTTCTTACTGTGTTTCTAATAAAGAAATGTTTAGAACAGATGCAGACTGACATGCTATCAATTCAACTGAAGAACGCACATAGATCACCTTTCTAGTGAGTGCTGCATTAGGTGTTGGTGATATAAACATGAGTACAAAAGGGTCCCTGCCACTGTGGGACTGTTTATGAAAAGAGGATGGATTCTCAACAGCCCAGCAGGTTCTGCTGGAGGACAGAGCAAGCACAGAGCATTGTGAAAACATAGAAGCCTTGGTACTTATAGGACATGGAAGAACGGGATGTGAGGTGAGGAGAATCACAAAGGGTTGTTGGATGCTATAATTACTGATCCAAGAAACTGGTAGCTCCCTTGCAAGCAATCTGGCAAACTGTCCTGTTTGTACCATTTTAGAAATTTCTGAAAACCACAATGTCTTTGAAAGATATATGTGAGAATAACTGAAGAAGCCATGAAGATTTTGATGACAAGGTAGTCTCACAAGTTAGACTTTACATTTTAATAGTAATTGAGACAAGTATAAACAAGCCATAACTGAGAAACTCAGTATCAGGTTACATTACATGAGTGAGGCAGAGAAAGAATTGGGGCCAGATCAGGAAAGGCCTTGCTACCAGGCACTGTGGCTCACACCCGTAATCCCAGCACTTTGGGAGGCTGAGGTGGGCAGGTCGCTTTGAATTCAAAAGTTTGAGTCCAGTTTGGGCAATATGGCAAAACGCTGTCTCTAAAAAAAAGTACAAAAATTAGCTGAGAACACTAGAGAGTAAAGTGACAACAGTACAGTCTTGTGCCTGTGGTCCCAGCTACTCAGGAGGCTGGGGATGGAGAATCACTTGAGCCTAGGAAGTGGAGAGGTTGCAGTCAGTGAAGATCACACCACTGTATACCAGCCTGGGTGACAGATTGATACCCTACCCTGTCTCAATTTAAAAAAAAAAAAAAAAAAAAAAGGGCCTTCCTAAAGTGATGGTTTCTAACAGAAGTAACAGTTTTATATCAATTATTTAATCCACCCTATTTAAACATTACTTGCCAGCACTAGCAATACTGCTATATGTGGTGGGACTGGAAACTGCCAAGGCTGAATGCCACACACCTCCCTTAAGAAATCCCCTTTTTTTGCAAGTTGCCACATATGCTTTACACCCTCTGTAATCAGTTTCCCTGACCCTAAACTTAAAATAATCCAAGGGGAAATCAATTATCTTGGAGAAGCACAAGCAGGACTTCACCGGAGCGGTACTAACATATGGTATGTATATGTATACCTGTATTGTTTTTCCAAAATTCCAAAAATTGGAATGTAAGACATATTTAGCTTCAATGGTTTTAGATAAAGAATTGTGGAACTTTAATGATACCTACTGATAGAATTTATGATGTGTGACATGCTTTTCCTATATGACATGCTTTCAATTTCACTTAATTTTACAACAACCCTATTAGGTAAGTACTATCTATCTATCTATCTATCTATCTATCTATCTATCTATCTATTTATTTATTTATTTTAAGTTCTGGGGGGACATGTGAAGAACATGCAGGTTTGTTACATGGGTATACGAGTGCCATGAAGGTTTGCTGCATCTATCACCCTGTCATCTACATTAGGTATTTCTCCTAATGCTATCCCTCCCCTGGCCTCCCAACCCCTGACAGACCCCGGTGTGTGATGTTCCCCTCTCTGTGTCTGTGCGTTCTCATTGTTTAACACCCAGTTATGAGTGAGAATATGCAGTGTTTGGTTTTCTGTTCTTGTGTCAGTTTGCTGAGAATGATGGTTTCCAGCTTCATGCATGTACTATTACTGTCACCCCCATTTCACCTTAGAGCACAGGTTAAAAAACTTGCCCATGATCACACTTTATTACATCTTGATATGGCCTTAACTGAGACATTGTTTTAATCATATTACTTTGGCTAAGTTGATACGCATAGGTTTTTTTTCTCTATGTAAGATGTCTTATTGGGCTATATACCTATATTTTACTTCCAATGTCTCTAAAATGTAGCAACATCTAAGACTAAATCCAATACTTTTTATAAATCATTTCAAAAAGGTTGCAATTGGATTAAATCCTTCTATTTTATAAACTTATAAACAACATAAATTCATTTTCATGTGGTACAGCAGTCCTTATAACTGGCAGATAAAGGAAATATACGGATGTTTTAACAATTATTTCCCTACTTCTAATGTGTATGTCTACATTTTGGTCCTTAACGGAACGTTAAACAAAAAAGCATCAGAGTAAGAAACAACTAACAAAAAAGCAAAACATTTCTGTCTTTACACTTGCAGTGTGTCCAAGTGAGGTTTGTGATACTCTGTACAGAACATGATCAGTTATGAGGTGAGCTGGAAGTAATCTATCACCTGGTGATAACGAAGGTTCCAATGATCATCTCACAACAGTCAGTACTACTTACTGAGCACCAGAAAAATGCCCAGAAATGACAGATACATAAAATAAAAAACACAATTAAAAATTCCAAGTGCCATGTGTCAGGCTCTATGCTAAACTGTTTTAGTATATTCTCTCACTTACTTTGTTTTGTAGATAAGAAAACTGAGGGCTAGTGAAAGATCACATACATAGCTGCTAAGTGGAAAAGTCAGGTTGGCCTGACTCCTAAATATGTAGTATTTTAGCTCTATCTTGTTTAATATACGTGTGGAATTGACTGTTTTACTTTAATTTCTGGGAGATTAACCATGTACACATACTTTAGGATACCAATAAAAGATAATACAAAAAAAAAAAAAAACACAACTACAGCTCAGTTACTTACTAAAATTGGGGTAAAATATAATCATATTAATACATTTTGTAATTACTGAGAAAAACTGGGAGAGAAAAAATAATTACTATTTATATAATGGCTTATTAGTAAGCAAGCTATTTTTATATCAATTATTTAATGTAATTGTTATAATTCTATGGACGACCTAATTTAAACACATCCCAAATTAAGTTATTGACTTTTTCCTAAATCTCACTGCCATTTAGATTAATTATATCACTATCAATCCAACAGGTTAAGTGAGAAACTGAATTTATCATCTACCCCTCTTTTACTAGGCCAGAAATTGCTTACTCTTTTCAATCAAAGAGCTCTTAGATGTATTCACACTGTCAGACACTCAGTGTTATATTGTAAGTTGAGGCATTTACTGTAAAAATATTGAGTTAATATTAACTAAAAATCAAAAGTTACAAACAATTTTAAGGCTCTCAATGCACTCTCATAAAAATTACCTTCCAAAAAGAACATATCCCTTCACGATGACAAATACAAGGGAAAAATATATCCTATACCACATCTGAATATTATTTCAGTTTCTAAAGTTGTGAGTTTAACAATGAGGTATGAATCAATTCTGAGAAATTCAGGCACCAACATTCTCCATTATAAGTCAACCTACAATGAGTAACTTCGAACTCTATTCTTAAGTTTGTCCTCAAGTCTGCTTCTAACAGATTTGAGGACTCTAAACAATCTAAGTTAAATGAGCCTTTAACACCTTTTTACTGCACAAGTGAGGTATCAAAGTGGCATGTATAATTTTATTTAGATTATTTGTTGGGATTTTACTGACTGGAGATGTTATCAGAAAAGACTGTAATAGTTTCTGGATATAGTACCTAAACTCATACTAACAACAGTTACATAGAGAAGTGTTATAGCGGAGTGCCTAGGCTGTCTGGTTCACATGTCAGCTCTAGCACTCACTCTCCATGAGTTCAGGGAACTTCCACCATCTCCGTACCACAATTTCCTCATCTATAAAATGGTATAATAATAGTAGCTACAGCTGGGTGTGGTGGCTCGGCTGGGAGGCTGAGGTGAACAGATCACTTGAGGTCAGGAGTTCGAGATCAGCCTGGCAAACATGAAGAAACCCTGTCTCTACTAAAAGTACAAAAAATAGCTGGGCTTGGTGGCACATGCCTATATGTAGTCCCAGCTACTTGGGAGGCTGAGGCAGGAGAATCGCTTGAATCTAGGAGGTGGAGGTTGCAGTGAGCCAAGACTGAGCCACTGTATTCTGGTGTGGGTGACAGAGTGAGAGACTGTCTCAAAAATAATAATAATAATAATTAAATAAATGTATCTAAAAACACTGTAAAATGTTTACAACAGCAAGTGCCTACTACATGCTACTATAGCAAATTTATTGAACAACTATTATGTATATTACATCTGCTATCTCAATTACAATGTTGTAAGCCAAATATTAGTCATCATTTTACGGATGAGAAAAAACTTGAAGAAGCAACCTGGTCAATATCACAGAGCTAAGGAAGTAGGTAGAGCTGACATTCACAACCAAGCTTTTATGAATTTATAGCCACCGACTTTTTTTTTTTTTTTTTTTTTTTACTAAAAAATCATGCTACCTCATTTTAAAAGTCAGATATTATTCAAAAGTTATTATTCTCTTCCGCTAAAAAGAGGCTATATATGCAAGATTTGTAGGAATTTTTTTTTAAATCAGTAAATACATTTTAAGAATGTATGAAACATGAGGAATAAAACATGGGAAGACTTTAGAGTAGGTCTTTATCTTACAGACTTAGAATTCTACAGTGAAGATTTAAAATTGTTGGTTTGATCATCAACACAAGCACTTTTTAGAAACCCTGTCACATAATCTACATTTTAGTAGCGAACCTGCTTCCCTGGTATGTTCACTCTCCGCAGCATCTGTCATTGCTATGAATGGCTGATCATAAGCACTGCTGTAGTCTTCTCAATGCTATTAAGCAGATGGCAGTGCTAAATCCAAATGATGTAGTACATCTCCCTGGTGGACTTTGTTTTCATTTACTACCATTATTCCACAGTTCCTCAGTGATAAATCTCATGCATTCTCAAGAACATTAAAGAGTAAAGCAACAGTGGCAATTGATTTATTGCCACTAGCATGCCTTTGCCCTGCTATCATGTTGCCGTACACTTGTGGAGATCACGCATGAAGATTCCATGTGTGATCTTCTCTACATTTATAGGAACCTATTTTTTTTCCCTTACTAGTTGCTTTTGAGTTAAGCAAAAGAACGTAAGCTTGATCTCTAAGAAAACAGAGTATGAGGATTAACTGATATTCATTAGCAATGTGACTCTGCTCAAGCTCAAATTCTGTGAGCGTCAACTCCTTTTGTAAAATTAAGGAGTGACAATCCTACAGAAGTTCTTAGGAATTAAATGACACAATATATATGAGAGCACCCAGATACATGGTAACTCACACTTGGTAAGTACTCAATAGATATTTCATTCCTTCAAACTTTGTTAAAGAAATGAATCTTGAAAAAAAAAATTTCCTTTCTTTTGTATTAGTTTAATTTTAAAGAAATTCCTGATGAAGATACAAAACTTATTTTCAATATAATCAGGGCACCAAATTTGGTAGGACACTGTAACTTAGTGATCAGACTCATCTGATCAAACTTTCAGTATAAGCAGTGTTACAGGTTGTCCACTGACTGGTGGCACAAATGGTCAGTGCAGCATCCACCAAACCCCAGCCACTCAGGGACAGCTCTCAGGACATGCAGTGTATTTGCCATCTACATACACTCCTGTCCTGTTCGTGACTCCATACTAACTCTCCATGTTAATTTTCTTTTACTTTAAAGAAATTTGCCATAAGTGAATTAGAGCAACAATCACAAAATCATGTGCTTGATATGCTAATCACACTCTTCCAATAATGTTATAATCTAATCATTAAAAATTTTTACATAGTCTGCCCATGTAGCATCTGAAATCACATTGTGAGACATCGATGATATGTCTCACAATGATATGTGTACCACTCTTTGAAAAACCCTAGTATAATGGAATGAAAATGGACTTTGAAATCAATAGTGTCATTAAGTGTGTCACTAAGGCCCCTTATTTAACCTGAGTCTCAGTTTTCTGAATAATAAATTGAGGATAATATCCACCTTTTAAGGTTAAAGTTAAAATGAGAAGGAGTGTATGTGTGTGTGTGTGTGTGTGTGCATGTGTGTGACTGATACACCACAGCAGATGGTCAATACATAATAACTATAATAAACATCAACACTTACACATGCTAACACTCAGTCTTGGGCTGTTCCTTCCCTTTTCCCTGTCAGCGTTGACAAAGATTCTGTGCTTTGCTAAACTTCAGTCAGCCTCCTGATCCTTCTCCTAGGGCCATCAGTGCAGCTCCTTGTAAAATCCAGTTTTAGGAAACAACTTTGCTGAGTCAGTTTAGCAAGAACCTGCCACCCATGATATCTCATCACCCTCAATATCTGATCAGGTTCCTTATCCTCTACCATTCCCAGGGGAGGAGATGTCTGATCAATCTGGTCTGCTTTCGGCAAGAATCCTGTTAGGTCGGTTCAGCCAAAATCCCCGCTACCACTGATGTTTCCTCTCAGTAATTTTCTATCTCCTGACCCCCACCCGGCTCCTTGGCTATAAATTCCCACTTGCCCATGCCAGGTGCAGAGTTGAGCCCAGTCTCTCTTTCCCTTGCAGTGGTCCATGTATCTACTGCAGTGCTCCTGAATAGTCTGCCTTACTGTGCTTTAACAAGTGTCACCAAATAATTTTTTTTCTTTACAGGGTTGTAGCTTTACTTTTTCACCACTGTCTCCATTCTTTTTTTGTTTTTTGCTTACCATAGGGTCCTGAGAATTATGTATTTACAATTCAAGCTATGTCAGGGTAGATGAAGGGCTCTGAGGGCTGAGGCCATTATCACCCATTCTTTTTAATTGACTACACTACCTATTCAGAAGCTGTTTATCCACAGAAAGCAATCAACAACTATTTTGAGCCAATGTGTATTAGAATAATTCCAATATTGTAAAGAATAGTATATATTTCTCTTCATAGTAATTGTGTCAAAATCTTGTTACTCACTAAATGTGTGAAGTTTTAGACGAACAATGCTTTTGTTTTATACTATAATACTAGCATTATAAATGTCATTACAAAAACCAATGGGGAAATGTAGCTGAATGAACTATACTGAATTTTTCATAGGAATTCTCATTTGTATTCTGGTTTGAATACAAGGCATTTGAAAATTGGGAGAAAAAATTCCTAATTTGTAAATCCTCAGAAGGGAAACTTGTTTTTGTAACACAACAGCGTCACAATAATGAGGACCTCAGTAGTGTAAACGTCACTATGGAAGGAAGCCCTTCCACACCACAGATCATACTCCGTGGCAGCCAGGCCACCTTGCTGACTTAGCAGTTTTGTTTTCAGGTGGGATGTGGCTGTTGACCTTACCAACTCTAAGTTCACAGGAAATCCTGACACTGACCATCCACAGGGGAAGATGCCCTTTACAAGGTTTCCTCTCTCACTATAAAACATTCACTCACACAGTCCCTGCACATTTCCTAGGACCTGCTCTTCGCAGCCACTCTTGTGTGAAACAACAAGCAGAAGGAATTCCGAGCTGTAGAAGGAGGGCAGGAACTCAGGTTCCCGCTGCGTTTACACTGTGCTAACTCCCTTACGCAAACCATCTCATTCAGTCCTCAAGCAGAGAAATCAGAGTGGCCAACAGACCTCCCTCCACACAAAGATGACATGCTTTTCTGTCTCCTTCAGGCTTCAGGCTGGCCCTCTGACTAAGAATCGTTTTACACTTTTGGCACAAGTAAAAACAGTTACGCATTTTATAAACAGAGGCTTAGAGAGGTTCAATAACTCACTCCAAATCACAGAGCCAGTAAATGTTAAAGCTGGCGTCTCACCATAGATCTGTCAAACTCTTTTTTTTTTTTTTTTTTTTTTTTTTTT
>NW_022436943.1:58552797-58662509 GCF_009761245.1 Sapajus apella | reverse complement strand
CTCCTGCCTCAGCCTCCTGAGTAGCTGGGATTACAGGCATGCACCACTATGCCCAGCTAATTTTTTGTAGTTTTGGTAGAGACAGGGTTTAGCCTTGTTGACCAGGATGGTCTTCATCTCTTGACCTCGTGATCCACCGGCCTCGGCCTCCCAAAGTGCTGGGATTACAGGCGTGAGCCACCGCGCCTGGCCCAAACTCTTAACAACTGTGGCCCTGGCCTCTGTTTTTGATAATGCATCAGCATAAATAAAAATGTTTTTGAACTTGTGTGTAAGTATACTATAATATTACTAAGTTATATTTTAAATAACATAGAAAACATTGAAATAGGCATTTAAAAAGCAGGAATATGAGGCCCTCCTTTCCAGCTCTTTCTCTGTGGCTTGTGGAATGTCTTGCTGTCTTGCTTATACCCAAGTGAGTATGTACCAGAAACAGACACAGTGAGAATCACTTAACTCAGTCCTGTCTATAACAAGACACTGTAATAGAGAGCTTTCCAGTAGCCACATGTAAAAAAAAGTAAAAAGAAGCAGGTGAAACTAATTTTAATACTTTTTTAACATTATTTTTTTCATAGGAAGTTTCTGGAATGTAGTGTGAGTTTTACACTTCCAGCACATCTCAATCTGGACTGGCCATGGGTCAAGGGTCCACAGCTCCATGTCTAGTGGCTGCCATGGGGGACTGTGCAGCTTTCGCCTCTGCTCTGTGCTCTCTCCTACTACACAAAATGCCAAGGAACATTTGCAGAACAGCTTTGTGCTCTAAAAGGAGGCCAAGTAAACAATTCTGCACTAATACTGAACTATAACTGTTGCATGGCACGTACTTTCAAATTCTGAACTGAGAGAACTATTTACATATAAAATGAATCTTATAGAACCTGAATTGTCAAAATCAAGACATGTTAGATTAGACATCAAGTGCTACATGAAACTGCCTACTGGTGCATATCAAGACTGGTGCTCCTTGATAGCAGTGGCAGTAAATTCTATTTGCTGAAATGATCTAATGTAAAATTGGAAAAACAAATATCTTAATTTCACTAGTCTTAGCCTACAAGTTTAATATGTATATTTAATATAAATTAAATTCCCTGTTTGTTTAAGGTAGTCCAGGTTTGATGAGGCAAAACTTCTAGTTCATATTGAAGCATAATTCCTAAGAGATTTTAAAGCATCACGAAGTATTAGATTTTTGAATACTGTATATGGGAAACAGAAACAGGAATTAGTCCCAGCAACTGTAATCAAAACCATGACAAAAGGAGAGCTGAAAGATCATGGAGAGAGTACAAAAAGGAATGTTTTGGCACCGAGGTGATTTCTTTATACCGCTGCTTGGCCTTGTGAGTTTGAATGAGGAACTTCACCTCTCTGAGTTTGGGAATGATATTTTTAAACTTGAATTTAGCAACACTGAAGTGGATGCAGAGAGGGGAGACAATTTATGCAAAGTGAATGAAATAATGCCAAGCACACAGTAAATACTAGGATGATGGCCATGATGCTTTCTTTGTTAATATCTACTATTGATACTGGGGATGATCTGAAAATCCGCTATCCTCACTGGTTCATGCCAGGTCCTAGTTCTGAGACAGGCAGTATTGTGCTTAAACTGGTGTTAAGAGTATGTGCATTTTATTTGCTGAGTTGTATACCTGGGCATCTCAAACTCATATATTGAAACCTTAATCCAGTACCTCAGACTGTGACTCTATTTGGAGGCAATGCCTTTAAAGAGCTGATTTGAATTGAAATGAGGCCTTTAGAGTCGGCTCTAATCCAATCTGACTTGTGTCCTTCAAAGAATGAAAATTTAGATACAAAAAGAGACACCAGAAATGTAAGTACACAGAGAAAAGAACATGTGAGGACATGGAGAGATGGTAGCCATCTGCAAGCCCAGGAGAGGGGACTCAAGAAGACTGCAGTATTTTATTATGGGAGCCCTAGTAAACTAATTTGGTGCATAAAATCATTTCTTCACCTTATGTCATAAATAGCTGCTTCCTTTCAATTTACAGAAGAGCAACTATTTAGTGCAAGCTAAGGGCACTGTAGTGGAAGAGATACTAATATATGCTCACAGTCAGACCTCAGTTTAAAATTTGTCTCCTTTGTGCAAATTGTACAGTCTTAAGCAAGTTATCCAATTGTGCAAGCCACTGTTTTCTTCTTTAAAAAAAGATGTTTATTTTACATGTTATGAGGATTAAATGAACACTGAGGGTATTTAGCAGTGGCTTCTGCATTTGCCTGGGTGAGCACTTCTCATACAATTCTCTGTATTACTTCAGGTAAGACAAGTTGTAGCACTGAAAAGATCACTTCATAGAAGGTGGTTAGCTGAAACAAAAGATGTTTCTTTCAGTGAGTCTTTCCTGATATTTAAAGGGCTTATAATTTATAACATATCAGTATCTTAATTAGTCTCTGCCTCTGGGCTTATCATCTGTGTATCCAGCCTGCACGACTATCATCTAATTAATTTCCCTAAATTCAATATAAACACATCATACCTTTACATGTAACTCTTCAATGGCACTGTCTCAGCTCCTTGTGGGGGAAACATGCCATCACTCCTCCTGCCCCACCTCTTTCTCGCAAAGCTCCTGTGTGTCATGTGTTCCAGCCTACAAAGCTATGTGTAGTTGCCACACAAAACTTACTGTTTGATGCCTCTGTGACTTGCTGCGTTCCTCTGTGAAATGCTCTTCCCTCTTTGTCATCTGGTGACTACTACTTATCCTTTACTTTCTCAGGTAAATGTTCACAGTATTCTCAACCAGAATTTATTATTGTCTTCTTATGAAAACAATGAATCTCCCCAGACCTCTCACAATGATTAGAATATTACATTGTTTTTAAATAATTATATTTGTTTCTTTCTAGCCAGTAAGCTTTTCAAGGATAGAGTCTCTGTCTTAATAATCTTTGTATTGCAAGCATCAAGCACAATGCCTAGCATAAAATGAACATCAATAAACACTGGTTGAATAAATGACCAAAGAATAAATGCTTGTCATCTATCATATTAATATATAATCAGAGCTTAAAGTGAAAAGACCATGAGCTTTAGAAGCCTGGGTTCCCATTTGAGATAAGTCATTTACTTCTCTGAGCCTCAGTTTCATCATGTATATCAAGTCTTGCTGTTGTCATTTGTATTAAAACAAGACATGTAAGTAACAGATTAAGTTCCATGCCTGATTTGGCGCAGGCTCTAAATCAATGCTAGCTCCCCTTAGTTATCCCAGCATACCCACAGTCACATTTTGACATCACTCTCCTGGACAGATCACAGTATTTAATTCTGCAAATGCTTTAAGTTTGGTTCTTCATATCAAATATCAAAAACCAAAAGATCATATGGACTATAATCTTGTACATATACTTCATGAAAAAGTTATATCTTGTTTTCTACATCTATTAACTGGAGGAAACTATATTTATTGTATAGGACTGGGTTGATGCCTGTGAAGATCTACTGAAATGATACAAAAAGCATTAGTACAGTATCTGAAACACATTAAATACACAATAAATATTAAGTCACTTCTCTTTCCTCCACAGAATGAATCAAATTGTAAACATACTAAATTGTGATACAGTTCAAGTAAAAAAAAAAATGCTTGTATTTGAAAGTCCAACACACACTGAATACAGTCATGTGCTGCATAACAACGTTTCAGTCAATAGCAGACTGCTGGTACAGTGGTGGCTCTCTAATATCATAATGGTGCTGAAAAATTCCTATCACCTATGACATCTCAATGATCCTGACCCTATGTAGGTCTATGCTAATGTGTGTGTTTGTGTCTTAATTTATAAAAAGGTAGGCCCGGTGTGGTGACTCACACCTGTAATCGCAGCTCTTTTGGAGGCCAAGGTGGGCAGATTGCTAGAGCTCAGGAGTTTAAGACCAGCCTGAGCAATATGGCGAAACCCCATCTCCACTAAAAATACAAAAATCAGCCAGGTGTGATGGCACATGTCTGTAATCCCAGCTACTCTGGAGGCTGAGGCACAAGAATTCCTTGAAACTGGAAGGAGGGGTTGCAGTGAACTGAGATCACACCACTGCATTCCAACCTGGATGACAGGAGGGAAAAAAAAATGTTTAAAAAGTTAAGAAAAAATTAAACAGATAAAAGTATATAGAATGAGGATATGAGGAAAGGAAATATAATTGTACAGCAGTACAAATGTATTTGTGCTTTAAGCTAAGTATTATTACAAGAGTCAAAAACTACAAAAGCTAAGTATTATTACAAGAGTATTTCATGTGTTTCGGATACTAAAAGGGTCAAAAATTAATAAAAACTACAGGTTTATAAAGTGAAGAAATTACAGCAAGCTAAGGGTAATTTAATATTGAAGAAAGAAAAACACTTTTTAATAAATGCAGCGTAGCCTAAGTGTGTAGTGCTGACAAAGGCTGTGGTGGTGCACAGTAATGGCCTAGGCCTTCAAAGTCACTCACCACTCACTCACTGACTCACCGAAGAGCAACTTCCAGTCCTACAAGCTCCATTCATGTTAAGTGCCCTGTATGAGTATACCACTTTTTATCTTTTATACCACATTTTCACTGAGGTTTTCTATGTTTATATATACAAATACCATTGTGTATCCACTGCCTAAGTATTCAGTACAATAACATGCTGTGCAAGTAGTCCATACAGTTCAGAGGTATAGCAGGCTATACCATGTAGGTGTGTAAGTGCACTCTATGATGTTCATCCAATGACAAAATTGCCTAAGGATGCATGTCTCAGATCATATCCCAGGCATTAAATGATGCATGACTGTATACAACAGATATGGGAACAGAACTAACAGATATGTGCAGTGAGACTCTCGCACAAATGTACCAGGGTAAGAATATGCACTTGGCAGTCACACACTTCAGTTACCATTTTATCAGCTGTTCACTCACAAGCAAGTGCCAGAGTCTGTTGGTTATCTGATCTCCTCATCTACAGCAATACCATCAGCTTTATAGGACTGTTGTCAGGACCGATGTGTTCAGACAACCTACACTGTAAGGCCTTACAAAACTTACAGAAACAGTGCCAGGAACATAGCATGCACTCAGCAAATGTTGTGGGGGTGGGAGACTTGCTTTGCTAGGATATTTAAACTACATATTGAAATATTGGTGGATATTTATGTTTTTAAATGAAATCAGAAGGACTTATTTATTTATAAAGGGTACAAGTCTTTGAATTAGAATATGTGACTTAGAATTTCATCTTTCCACTTACTGTGTGATTTCTGGCAAATTACTTAATGTTGTGCTCCTTTTCTTCACGTATACAATGAAAGCAATGCCATATATTTCATAAAGTTGCTGTTATACTTAAATGAGACAGTGTATACAAAGTCTTACCTAGCATTCATCACACGCTAGCCACTGGGCTCCATAAGTGTTAGGTCTACCGTCGGCACACGAAAGGGCACAAACACGACATACAGGCTTCCACCAACAAAGACCAGTTGAGAGTCAAAGTTTGAAGGCTACTCAATACTTACAAGTTACAGAAGAATAAAATTTGGTATGAGCAAAAACTTAAGTTTTTTTATATCCCTATCTACCTTTGTACCAGAGTTAACAAATAAGAGAACCTATGAGTTCAAAGCTTAACTTGCACTGGACGAGTTCAAAAGTGAATCTGTGCTTTCATCAAAATCACCTCATAGTCCATCTTTACTTATGGTTCATAATCACTATAAAGCCAATATTTTGTTTTGTGTGTATGTATACCGTTGTCTTCCACTTAGAATTTTAAATATAAGAAACACTAATTTCATATATCAATGAACATCAAGGTAATATTATCAGAAGAGGTAACTTTGAAGCTCTATTTTGTCTTTGGTAACATTTGCTTATTTGTGGGTAAATACTTCTTTGGAAAATAAATCACGACTAAGTCATTATTCACAGGAAGGAGTCTGAAGTTGTTAGAAAACAGGAGAGTTGCTGCTTAGAAATTGAAATGTTCTATGAATTGGAATCAAAACTTTTAAACCTTCTTCTCCAGGCACTGACAATGTAGGATACTTACACATTTCCAATGTAATTTTGGGCCTTAAGACTAAATAACTCCTAAGTCACAGAGCTTGAGGCCATTGTTCCACCTAAAATATACCGAACACTTAATTTTTAGACTAAAATTTCAATTTTTATTTCCCAAGCCTGATTTCCTTAACATTATGGTAAACTTGGGTAGGGTAATACATGCTGGTTGCTAGAACAGATAGTGCTTCTCCATTTAAACAATTATTAAAACAGGGCAAGCCAAATTACCCTCTCTAGCTGACTGCCATACTTTTCCCAGAATATACGAATGTGTAAGGGAATGGTTTCTCTTGTGGGGTCTTGTAATAAAGACTGACTCTTACCTTTGGGCTGGGGTGCTATAGCTGTTATCATAGGAATCATAACTCTGTTCATCATAAGCAGTGCCATATCCATCATCATAGTCCTAAAACATAACAGGAGAAGTACAGAAATATTCAGAGAAGTTTCTAAAGAGAAAGAAGCATTCTGCTTTTAGTGAATTTCCATTAATTCAGCTAGCATTTAATTTTATGTCTAATTATAGCGTAAAGAAAAATATAGGAGTGACTTCAGTGAAAATGGTGGAGAGCCTCCCAATAGTCTCTCTACAAAAGCAAAGAGAAATTGGTAAAAATGGTCAGAATCACCATTTTTAGAACCCTGGAAATTAACCAAAAGACTGCAGAGCTCTAGAAAACATTGCCTTTCTTTTTTTTTTTTTTAATAGTTGAATCCTGCTAAGAACAGCGATCTTTGTGCTGTTATAACTTGGTCTTATTCCCATGCCCCACTCCCCGGCTGTGCAGGAAACTTGAAAACCAATAGCCACAATCACCAGGAGTCTACATGCCACTGGAAGGGGCAGAACAAGGCTGGAGTTCTGCCAAAACCTCATTCCTAAAAAACTGTCTTCATCTGACCTGACTCAGACCTCACCCCTTGTGAAATGCCTTTTTCCTCAGAGTATTTGAAGAAAATAATGAGAGCCAATTGTTTGAAATTTCTGCAGCCTAAGGTAGTCAAGAAAAACTAAACAAACAATGGGATAATCAAAAACCTTCAAAAGAAAAGTGGGGAATGAGGTGTCCAAAACAGGCCTTGGAAAGCTCTGAATTATTCCTGACAATCTGGAAGGCTGGGACAATGCATAGTGCCACATTCCTGCCCAGAAAAGACCTGAGAGGGCACTGAGCTCTCTCTTCTGGCTGATCTTCAGGTGAAGCATGAGTCACAATATGCACCCAGAAGGCCTTGGCAAAGATTAGAAAGCTTCCAGGCATTTACTAAAACCTCTGCCCAATCATTAGCTGACTACTAAACTAACACCGAGGAGACTTCAATAGCAACACACAAAAAATACAGACTTTATAACATTAGTTTAGAAAAGTCACTAAACAAATAAAAACAAATAGGAAACACTGGAAAAATTTGATTTCCAGAGTTTACACATTAAACGTTCAGTTTGAAACAACAACAACAAAAAATTTGAGACATGCAAAAAACCCCACAAAAGGATGTCCCTACAGAAGAAAAAAAAAGCAGTCAATAAAAACAGTCCCTGAGGAAGCTGAGACATTGGACTTTTAGACAAAGACTTTAATTTGGTTATTTTCAATACAGTTGGCACTTCAACAACACATATTTGAACTGTGTGGGTTCACTTATGTGCAGATTTTTTTCAACCAAATATGAATTGAAAATACAGTATTCATAGAATGTGAAACTCATATATATGGAGAACCAACTTTTCAAAGATGTGTGTTCTGCAGGGCTGATTATGGAACTTGAGTATGGGTGGATTTTGGTAAATACAGGGTATAGCTGTGTAGTCAAGGAATTAAATAATACCCTTTCTAACCAACTAAAGTGTAAGAAAAGTGTCTCATCAAACAAATATTAATACACAGAAAACATTAAAAAGAATCGAAATAAATTCTTAAGATGCAAAGTACAAAAACTAAAGTAAAATATTCATTCAAGAAGCTTATCAGCAGATGTAAGGGGATGAAGAAAAAAGTTAGTCAACTTGAAGATGGATGAGTTGAGAAAATCCAGTCTGAAGAAGAGAAAAAAAGATGAATGAGCACAGTATCAGAGACCTGTGGGACAGCATCAAACATATCATCATATACATACCGACAGACCCAAAGGAAAAAAGAGAAAGGAGCAGAGAGAGCATTTTGAGAAACAATGGCTGAAAACTTCCAAAATACGATGAAAAACTATAATCTACACATCCAAGAAGCTCAATAATCACCAAAAAGGATAAATGCAGGGACGTAAACGTAGACATGGTTATCGTCAAACTGTTGAAAGACAAAGATAAAGAGAAAATCTTGAAAGCAGCAAGAGAAAAGCAAATTATCACATGTAAGACATTTTTATAATATTAGCAGGTGATTTCTAACACAAACCATAAAGGCCAGAAGACAATGGGAAGCCATATTAATAAGTTTTTAAAGAAGAAAAAAAAAAAGACTGTCAACTAAAATTTCTCTATCCAGCAAAACTATCCTCCAAAAATGAAAGAGAAATTTTTAAAAAAAAGGTCATTTGAATCCACATGAAAAAAACAAAGAACATTGGTAAATCCTTAGGTAAACATAAAAGATAGTATAAACATATTTTTTTATTTGTAACTCTTTTCCTTGTATCCAATTTAAAAGACAAATGCATACAAGAACTATAAATCCATGTTGATGGGTATGCAATGTATAAAGATGTAATTTGCATGAGTAATTTGCAGTAATAAGACAAAAATGAGTGGAGAGAATGGAGCTATTAAAGAGCAAAGTTTTGTGTTGGTTTCATTCTGAGAAAAATGCAAATAATTTAAACATAAAAATGTAGAAAAGGAAACAACAAAGTAGTGCAGTTAAAAAAAGAAAGAAAACATTTAACACAAAAGCAGCAAGTAAGGTACAAAAAAGACAAAAAATATGTAGAAAACAAATGGCAAAAAGGCAGGTATAAATCCTACCTTATCGGTAATTACGCTAAGTGTAAGTTGATTAAGCACACCTATTACAAAACAGAAATTAGCATCATGGGAAGAATGATCCAACCACATGCTGTTTACAAGAGAAAAGCTTTAGGTTCAAAGACAAAAACAGGTTTAAAAGAAAAGTATGGAAGAAGATATACCATGAAAACAGTAACTAAAAGAGTATTAAAGTGACTATAATACTAACATTAGACAAAAGCAACTTTAAGACAAAAATTGATATTAGAGAAAAATGACATTTTAAAAATGATAAAAAGATCAATTCATCAAGAAGGTAAAATCATTATAAACATTTATGCATATATATATAAATATATATGCATATACACGCACATATATAAATATATGTAACAAGAGCTTCAAAATACATGAAGCAAAAACTACCAGAATTAAAGGGAGAAACATAATTCAACAATAATAGTTGAGTACTTCATCAACAGTTGTTCAGTAATAAGTAAATACCTAGAAAGAAGGCCAAAAAATAAAAGAAAATTGAGGCCAAAAAAAAAAAAATTTCTTTTTCTAACAGACATCTATAGAGAAATCTACTCAAAAAGAACAGAATACTAATTCCACTGCACGTGGAACATTCTTCAGGATAGACCATAAGTCTTCCCAGGTCAAAATTTACTATAAAGCTACAGTAATCAAAATAGTGTGGTACTATAAAGCTTTCAACTTTGTAAAACAAATGTTAACATGAAGGGACAGTACTGTCTTTGTAGGAGTAAGACATAATTTATATATAATCACTAATATTTAAAAAACATTTAGAAAAGAGCAACTATTTGTCAAAGAGCTATATGTTAGGCATTTTGATGACAATGCATAATATAAAGTGATAGTCATTAAACGAGGGCAGAGGATAATAAAAGTCACAAATATTATTATAACATAATTTGCAAGTCAAAGTATTCTTCATAGTAGCTGAAGGTAGATTACTAATTTGACTATGATCTTCCAATAGTCAATCAAGGAAGAGAAAGCTGTCAGAAAACAAATAAACAAATATTTTGAGATGACTTTGGTTATCAGGTAACTAGCAAAATACAGACATTACAAATAATTCTTATGAATTAAAAGAAGCTGGAGGCTCCTAATGGAAGGAAAATTCCTATTAAACCTTCACTTAGCACCTACGCCACTTCTGGCACTCTGCTAGACACCATGGTTGGAAATAAGCATCCTAGTCTAGTAAGCAGGGTGACATGAGGTGTAGTGGGAGACAGACGACAGACATCTAAAGAGACAACTATAATTCTACAAGTCAACTGCTATGTCGAGGGTAGGCACTGAGGTGGGACAGACCGTTAGGAAAGAGAAAGTAGGAGAAAATTTACCAGGTGTATCAATGCTAGAAATTAGTTTCAAATCACAGAAAAGTAGAAGTTGCCATTAAAATAGTCATTAAAAATTAAAATTAGGCAGAATGAACAGCAGGTGCAAAACAACAGAGGTACAGAAAGAGACAAGAACTAAGCTCATCCGAAGAATCAAATAGCTTGTTGTGGTTCCACCACAAGGTACAAACAGAAGAGGAGACTCAGAAAATCATACAGTAGTTCATGAAGGACCAAGTTAAGGAACAAGGATTTGAATATGGAATGACATCATTCATGCTGTGTTTATGAAATACCTCTTGGTGTGTGGGCATGAAACAGAGAGGGTGAAGATGAAGGTTAAGACTCGCAACTAGGTCACTGTATCATGCACACAGTTTGACAAAATGCAAAGATCATGGTTTCTTCAGTAATCTGTTAGCTTGAAAAAAATATGCTTCTTCAAATAAAGAATCAAGATTGTAAATGATTCGAATTCTAAACAGTATAGTATTTTAATCCTACAGTTATGACACCCATTCCTTACTCAATTATTCTGTCAGCTATTACAACACTAGCAATTTATCTGAATTTTCAGATTGTTTAGGTCTTTGCATTACTGACTTTAGTAATTTTATTCTGAAGATTTTAGGAGCTTAAATTTACATTTTCACAAGATTTCATTCACGATGATTTCACAGTTGGATTTGGCCATGGTGGTGAATATTTTGTACTTCCATTATGACAAGTGTTATTTGCTCAGCGGACAACACTTGAAACATACAGGGAAGCATGAAAGCAGAGTGCAACAGCAGAAAAGGAGGAAAAGCTGAGTGTGACTGCAAATCAGTGTCTAAGTTTCCAGGCAGGGAGCACAGAGAATTCTTGCTGAACATCTACTATTTTTATCACAAGGTAAGAGATGAGGTCACTGGCTGATAACAACAGTGAAGGGGGATTAACCAATACAGAAATGACTCAGGAAATGATTAAAAAGAGGAATAGCAGAGGGTAGTGGAGCTGGGTAAAAGCCTCTAACCCTTAAGTTCTTTTGTCTGAGGACTGGGTGATCTGAGGGTTTAGCAGGCCTCCCTTTTTTCCCTAATGCGCTTATCTTCCAGTGTTCTCAACCACCGGTTGCTCATTTTTTATTTATATAGTTTTATATTATAAAATTCCCCTGCAGATGTTTCTGAGGCTAAGATAAAAATTTAAAGAAATAGTGAGTACATTATTTGTTATAATTCAACAGATAATTTGGAATCAAAATATAAAAGGGGATGTCAAAGATTTAGATCAAGCACACATCTGAACTTAGAATCTACTCTTAAAAAGCTTGCCAAAACCTGGGATGAGAAACTTACTACACTTCACTGCTGGCACTGCTCAGAAATGCTGAAAGATTTTCTTTATACTTAAAATTTGTATGTAATTTCTCACGTTTCCCTATTTGCCTCTGGAGAACATTCCCATTGTGACAAGCCGCAGCCTACATGTCAGCCTCATTTTTCTGCAATGTGTCCTGTGCCTCCAATGCAATGACTATTTCTAGTTCATGTGCTGTTTCCTATAAGTCTCTGGCCTGCCCTCTCTGTCTAGTAAATTTTTCCAGGTGATGCCCAAATGAGAGCTTCCAATTCTGTTATAACTTAGTCCCATGAAAACAGTCTATGACACCTTTGTTATGCCAACAATGGACCTAATATATATACTTCCATTACTGGACTGCATAGGGTATGCCTTGCTTTTTGCCTCACCTACAATTCTGCATATGGATTGTGTCTTTTTCAATCTTTCACACCATTGCATCAGTGCCCGGAACACAATGAGGACTCAAAAGATATTCATTACATTGCTGGATTGAATGCCTCTTGAGGCAAAGCTGGCCAAATCCTTCTCTGCTTAGTTCTCTCACCTCTTTCCTGAGTTTTCCTCAGCTGGTCCATACATCTCCAGAGCCTCTAGCCATTCATCAGATGACCAAAAGTGAGGAAACCTGGGAGTAAAAAGTTACAAGCAACCTTCCAGAGGAATCTGGAAGAAGCTTTAAAAAGCTCCTTTACTAATCCCAGTACTTTGGGAGGCTGAGGTGAGCAGATTGAGCCCCAGGAGTTTGACAGTATCCTGGGCAACATGGAGAAACTTTGTCCTCACTAAAAAATATACAAAAATTAGCCAGGTATGGTGGTGAGCACCTGTATTCCCAGCTACTTGAGAGGCTGTGGTGGAAGGACTGCTTGAGCCCAGGATGGCAGAGGCTTCAGACCAAGGCCATGCAGGGCCAAGACTGTGCCATTGCACTCCAGTCTGGATGACAGAGCAAGACCTTATCTCAAAAATAAATAAATACATGCATACATACATAAAACAATCCTATGCTGTCAAAATGTACTGCAAAGATGTTTTATCCCTTTCTTTGCACTTTAAATATAAGGCCGTGTACTTGTGCATGAGGCAGGGCAGGAGATACAAGCGATCTCTAACACTGTGGTGAGAATCTGTCAGTCCACACACACCTAGGAAGGCATTTCTGTCTGGATAAAAATCAATGCTTTCTGCTTTAGCATCCCATTGTCATTCCACCTAGCCAATGAGTCTATTTTTAATCTCTCTAAATTTCTCTCACATCCATCTCCCATTCTCTACAATCCCAATGTGAATCATTTCATTCAGAATTATTAGATTCATTAGAATCATTCCGAATTCTTCAACTGGACTAGTCAGAGACCCTAACTGATCCCAGCTTTCTGATGCTTCCTTATCTAAACATTCTTCCAAATTTATACAGCTAGACTACAAATCCTCATTTGTATTGTCCCTCCCTGCTTAAAATCTCCGATCTGCACTACTCCATCCTGAGAACAATAAGAGGGAGATTACGCAATAAATAAAGATACAAGATAAAAAAACAATTCCTAAGCCTCTCAGTTTTGCCCTTAGCAACTCACCCCTGGACGGTGCCTGCCACTGCTGCTTGGAGCTGTGTGCTTCAGCACCTGCCTGCCGCCCACACAGGCTATTTCCTCTGACATCACCTTTCTGGGGAGCCAACAAGAAGGCTCCAGGCTGAATTATCCTTCTCTCCTTTGTGTGTCCACAATAACTAATAACTTGTATATTCACGGCTCCTGTAATTATTTCTTTGCCTCCTCTCTCTTTCACTAGTCTGCAAGGTCCTTAAGGGTGAAAAGCAGGCCTTTTCTCTTGTATTCTGACTGTCTAGTACATAGGAGGCATGTGGTCATGTTTGTTGAATAAACAAGTGAAGAAAATAGCTAATTAATGACAAGTGGCAGGAAATGTAGTAAGTGCTGCTTTAAGAAGAATGTGACTGGAGGAGATACTGTATAATAAAATGTAGTGTGCATTAAAATACTGTAAAATTTGATGACAAGAACTCACCTATATCATTTTCTGTCAAACTTTAAGTATAGGTCTTAGATTCCCTGCCCTCAGCAGAAAAACTGCCTATGGAGCACTGTATTCTACTATTGAAAGTCAGAACATTATTAAAAACAGTGAACAAACATGGATGAGAAATTAATGTTATTATAAACATAAATAATGCTTGCCTCATTAAAAAGACTTGCTTGTTCATCAAGTCTAACTTTTTAGCTTACAAACGGTATTGAGCTAGCAGAGGTGAGCTGTGTTTGGTGGATGCCAGACTACAGGAAGGGAAGATGTGCTGTAATACAGGGGCAGAGTCTTCATTTGTCATTCCCGACCTAGAAAACTCAAACCGACACACGGCCAAACACCACAGAAATCTTGCTTTGAAAAGAAGAGATTTTCCAGGATAAAGGAAGCAGCATGACCTATTTAACTCTATTTCTGTCCAAAGTAAAGTTACATTTAAACCTGGGAAAAATCATTTTAAATGAACAGATGAATTTACAAAAGAGTGATTGTTAAAATACAATTTCAGTTTTCAGTCTTTTTAAAAGAACGTAATTATGCTACCTGACATTTCACTTTAACTGGCATAATAACTGGTCACTTCAACATGTAAAAAGTTTTCATATAAAACACAGTATTAAAAGCTTAGTCTTATAATGATTATTTTGAATTTAAAAAACAAACATTAACTGAAACAGTCTTTTCAGAAATTCAATCTTCACTGGGGTTCTGGGTAATAGTGTCCGGGTTGATGCAGTGCCACCTCTGAGACTCATTAATTAGATTGTGAGCAAATCACAAAGTCAAATTATTTTATAATTATAGATAAAAATTACCATATTACCAATGATTCTAAATAAGAATCATTTAAATAAGACATCCTTTAAGAATTAAATCACATGCCCAGTTGTCAATTTTATGGCTGTGAGGAAAATACTATGTGACTTCTAGACAAATAAAATGTCTTTGTATCAGTCTTTGGAGTCTGATGACTATGTTCAAATTCCCGCTCTGCTACTTACTAGCTGTGTGGCTTTGGGGAAATCACTAATTTCTCTGAATCCCAATTTAAAAACTTGCAAAATGGGAATCATAAGATGCCTCCTGGTTGTTTCCAGTGATTATGGGAGGAGTAGTCAAAATATATTATCAGAATTGTTTGGCAGAGTTCATACCTAATAAAGGTAGTTCTGTTTTAGTTAAAGACCTATTCCTTTTAACACGCTCAAGCTGTTAGTATAGAGAAAAATCAAGGCTATTCAGATATTTGACTTTTATAGTATGATGAAT
The DNA here is from genome assembly GCF_009761245.1 of Sapajus apella. NCBI lineage: Eukaryota > Metazoa > Chordata > Mammalia > Primates > Cebidae > Sapajus > Sapajus apella. Next base: position 58,647,427 of record NW_022436943.1, on the reverse strand, counting down.
TCTTAAAACTTTCTCTTAAATGTGAGGTCTACATTTCCATCCTGCAAATATTTGCATTAACTACTTTGTTTTTTAGGTAATGACTGACCGAGATTAGCTGCCATTCTACCATATCTGAATACACTTCTAAAATATGTCTGTGTCAATCATTCGTAGGATGTCTTCTCTTAGTTCATATCCAGCTGAGATAGAATTGCATTTGTTTGATTTGTCAAGGTGCTGAAAAATACAGTGAAATAAAACCAAAATAACAATGAAGTTAAGTCAGAAATCCTACAAACAAGTAAAGGGAAAACGAAGTGTAAATGAAAAATTAAAGAAAATGAAATTAAACCAGAAATTCCACAAAAATAGGAGAAAATGGGACTAGCTAAATTTTCTTGGGTCCAATTTAATCTTGCATCATCCTTCAGGTTTTTATAGACATCTTTCCATCTATCCTAGAGCAGACGTTGTTGGGAACGTCTGGGAAGCAGACGTTGTTGAGCACCGACAGTGTCAGTTACTGTGCTGAGCACTGGGGATATAGCATTAAAAACACAAACAAAACAAAAACCTTGTCCTCATGGGGAAGTAAAGAAACAAAACCAATCTAAATATACAGTATGTAAGATAATGAGAGTTTGGGGAGGTTTGAGACTTTAGACACTGAGGCCAGGGAGGTCCTTATAGTCAAGAGACTCTGAATACAAATGTGAAAGCGGTGAGGGAGCTGGCCACACAGAGTTTACGGGACTAGGGGAGAGCATTTCAGATAGAATAAACAGCAAGCATAAAGGCCATGAGGTAGAGGGGTGCTGTGGTTTGCATATTTGTGTACCTCCAACATTTATGTTGAAAATTAATGTCCACTGTGGTGGAATTCAGAAGTTGGGCCTCTTGGGAAGTGCGTAAGACATGCAGGCTCTACTCTCATGAACTGGTTTAATGCCTTCATGACAGGCTTCAGAGAGCTGCCTGGCCCTCCAGTCACTGCCATCCATTTTGCCCTTCGGCCCTGTGGGGACACAGCAAGAGGCGCCATCTATGAATCAGAGTCAAGCCTTCCAGACACTGCATCTGTCGGGGCCTTGATCTTGAACTGCACAGCCTCCAAAACTGTGAGAATACATTTCTTTTATAAATTATCCATCTAAGATATCTAATTACATCTAATTATTATAGTTCATTAATATTGTAATTTTGTTACAACAGCAGGAATACATTAAGACAAGAAGTAAAAGTGGAGTGAGCCGGGAGAGAGGTGGAGGGACCCGACCATGTGGGACCTCTGGGCTTTAAATGAGTAAGGTGGCCATGAGAGACTTTGTGCTCAGGGTCCTTTGCACCCAGTCTGGTCTCTTACCTTCATGCTTCGCTGATCTAACATCCACCACACTAGTTCTTTTCCAGCTCTGTCTAATCTGCTACTAAACCCATCCATGTAGTTCTTTTCAGTTTTGGTCCTTCTCAGTCACAAAATGTCAATATTTCTATATACTCCAGTTCTTTGTTTAAATCATCAAGTTTATTTTTAATTCCCTTATTGTAATTGAGTACAGTTAATGTTTGCTATCTGAATCCATTGTGTCTGCTTCTACAGTTTTCCTTAGCTCTTTATTATAGTACCTTCTTGTATGCCTGTAATTTTGTATTGAATATATGCAAATACACATGAAAACAATAATGTCAGTACTATGTTGCTATATTTCTCCAGGATAGGAGAATCAGCAATTCTAGGTTAACCTTAGTCCCACGAAAAAGTGTTATAATTGGAAGCTGACCATCACGCATCCTCTGGAAGTATAGCTTCTTTGGGATCCATTCTACCAGCCCAGGGGATTTATCAGTCCCTTCACCTAAACTGGGTAGACCCTTAAGCCCCATTTTTTAAAACTTCTCCAAGCTCTAGATTTCTTTTAAGACTCAATTCATATTCTCATCTGCCTTCTTTAGAAATCAGCAGAAGCTTATAGCAGTATTTCACCAGGCTTCCACCAGAGAATGATCTTGACGTCCTAAGAAATGTGTGTAAAATGAATTATGTCTTTCCTCTGTATTTAGAATGATACTAGTATGTACCACTCTTAGGAAAGCTGAGGAAATAGTCATACCAGTCATTTTTCATACTCTGTGATTCAGAGGAAAATTGCCTTTCATTTCCATTTTCCTGCAAGCTGTTGGCCCAGTTATGATTATTTTTTAGCCATTTTAGCTTTCATGCCTTCAAAGTTTTTTTTTGTTTTTTTTTTTTTTTTAATTTGTTGACTCTTTCACCTTTTGTAGTCATGCTCAGCAAGAGTCTGGAAGCTGACTTTCATCAATACCCAATATGTATTATTTACTGTCCATGTCTCCCAGTAGAAATGCAGTCTCCATGAGAACAGGGGCTTCACCTGCCTGTCTACCACTGTGTTCCCAGTGCCTGGCACAGGATGAGCATTCAGTTAGTCATGGATTTATACTGATTTATTCATTCTTCTGGGTGCTCTTCTTTGAGAACAACAGCCCCTTTTGGAATGATGGGCCAGATGAGAAAGGCCAGTGTCTTTAGTCCCACTGGAAAGGGAAAATGGCTCCTGACTCACCAAAAGGCACATGTAATTCACAGTGCAGAAGCTTCTATATAGCGAAAATGTAAGAACAGGCTATCAGAGTTTTATAATATTTGCATTAAGATTATTCACTGTTCTGCTTTTAGACTCACTGAGAAACCTTCAGATTATCACTTGGTCTAATAACAGATCTGCTTGAAGGAAGATGTGCTCTTCTGTTACAAATGAGAGCATCTGGTCTATTGTCTTATCAATTCTCTTAATTCACAAATTGGTCATATTTTTAAACTTTTTATTCAAGCATAAAATAAGTCATAAAAGGTACAAATCCTAAGTGCACAGCTTTGTGAATTCTCCCCAAGTGTACAACTAAGCTACACAGAAGGAGTAGAGTAGAGTAACCAGTGCTCAGATCAAGAATGGAACATCAACAGTTGCCAGAAGCTATGCTTGTTTTCTCTGAATCATCAATTTCCCCCCAAAATAATCACCATCCTGACTCTCAGCACCATCAATGAGTTTTGCCTGCTTCGACCTTTCTATAAATGAAACCAGAATACCTACTATTTTGTGCTGTTTTTCTTTCACTAAGTGTTATGTTTGTGAGACTCATTGATGTGTGTGTAGCAACAATTGGTTTATTCTTACTGCTTTAAAATACTAAATGATTATATTATAATTTGTTCATCCATTCTACTGCTGATAGACATTTTGCTTCTTTCTAGGTTTTGCCTACAAGATTCTTACACAAGTCTTCCAGTGCATCTACGTACGCATCTCTGCTGAGGAATTACCCAGAAGCAGGACTACTAAGGGAGGCACGTGCTTGACTTTAACAGACAGCCAAATGTGCCAGACATTTTTCCAAAGTGGCTGTAGCAGTGTACATTCCCACAGCAACGCATCAGAGTTCCTATCGTGCCACATCCCAGTCAACAATTGAAAGTATCTTTTTAATTTCAGTCATTCTAGCAAATGTGAATAGTACTGGATATGACAATGTTTATATATTAATGTCCAATATACAGAAGAGCATTCCCTGAAAGATTGAGCTACACTGGTAAACTGAAGAATTAGATTTCTGAGCCAACAACAATAAAATACTTATATATCATCTTTTATGTGTCAGATGTCAAGTACTTCCCATATGATAATTTACCTAATCTTACAAGCACTAGTATTTCCATCTTTGAATTAGGAACTGAGACACAGAACAGTTAAGCAATTTCAGTAAGGTCACATAGTAATTAAAGACAGGGCAAGGATTAGAAAGTCAGTCTGGCTCCCAGCTTTGCTTTTAACCACTATGATATACTGCCTGGCTCTATCATAGTGGGCAGACTCTGTACTGTAGTACAGACTTTGTATTGTACTACTCTGTATAAAATTGAGGGCCAGACTCTGTACTGTAGTGAACTCCCCGGGATAATGCCACACTATGAGAACATATCGAGATGGCCAGCTGGCCTTCCACTTCTGTCACTCAACCTGACAATGTGGTTCTACTGCTTTTTTATTTTGTTTACTTTTATAACCACCTGATTCCATATCCTGTTAGTTTATGTATTTATTTATTTTGGTCACCCACCCTGTCAATGTGGTTCTACTGCTTTTTTATTTTGTTTACTTTTAACCATCACAGACCTGATTCCATATCCTGTTACGTACCTCACACTCTATTCTACCTATAAACAAACTGAATAAAAATGTAAAGATAAAGATGACAGTAAACCTCATTAATAATGGACCATCACCCAAATTCTTCTGGCTGACTGCAGCATACTAAGATCTTTCCTTTGTCTATGCCTTTAAATATCACATAGAGTTTGTGCAGAGCCCTCTTGGTTCCTCCTACCTGAGTGCTACTCATCCCCTTCCTGTGGTAAAGATCTATTACCCTCCATCCTGTTTGGTTCTCCTATTCTTTGTATAGAAGTCAATTAGGGGTGTTCTAATTCTCAAGCTTAATTGTGTTTCGTCTCTGCATTGGGAAATCCAGGTGGAGCAAAGTAGCTCACAACTGTAATCCCAGCACTTGTGGAAGCTGAGGCAGGAGGGTTGCTTGAGGCCAGGAGTTCTAGACCAGTCTTGAGAAGTGAGACCTTGTCTCTACAAAGAATAAAAAAAAATATAGCCAGGCACAGTGGCACACACTTGGGGTGCCAGCTACTCAGAATGCTGAGGCAGGAAGGTCGCTTGTGCCCAGGAGGTTGAGACTGCAGTCAGCTGTAACTGCACCACTGCACTCCAGCCTAGGTGACAGAACAAGACCCCTGTTCTCAACCAAAAAAATAGAAAAAGAAAAAGAAGAAATCTAACATTGAGTATATACTGGTTCCTGTAGATCAAAAGGCATGGCTCTGACCTACCACTGAGTACTTAAAGTATAACGGAAAATAATATACAGGTAATTATGAAAGGATTCAAAGTGAGGGTGATAGCTACTGCAGGATATGAGGCATGCCACCCCAAAATTATGCCACTTTAACTTAAAGATTATTTTGAGCTGAAGCTAATTGAGAATCAGATTAAAAAAGCTCTCTGCCCTCTTATATCTGCATCAAAGCAAGACATAAATTTATAAAGGCAAAGGTTTCCCTCCTCTCCTCTCCACCAGGAGGGACAAAGGTTGAACACTGAAAACAAGTTTATTTTCTTAATTTATTTTATTTTTTCTAGAGACAGGGTCTCACTACGTTGTCCAGGCTGGTCTTGAACGCCTGGCCTCAAGCTATCCTCCCACCCCAGCCTCCCAAAATGCTGGGATTATAGGAGTGAGACACTGAGGCCCACCAAGATACCTCTAGACCCTTGTTAGCCTGAGATGGCAACAGAGGAATCTATATAACAAACTTCCATTTATTTGCCTTTCCAGAATTTGTACTCCCTAGAAACTTACAGTCCTTTGCCTTTGTCTTTCTAGTCATTTCTGCAAACATGTACTGTTCTTTACTGAAGATGCTATATAAACCAGAGTTCTAAGACACGTCTTTGAGATTTACTAATTACCTGGGTATCTCTCACATATATATAAAATATGCATGTCAAAAAACTTATTTTTCTTTTGGGTCCATTCCAGCTAAGAACTCAGAGGGTACAGGGAAAATTATTTTTCCTTCCCAAAATTATGTTCCTTCTTAGACACTCATTTACTTAAAAGAAGAGTCCGTGTTCTATGAATGCTGGTTGAAAATTATGAAACTAACATGGCAGGTTCTTGCAGAAAATCCATTATAACAAAGGAATAATCTAGTGGTTCACAAGTTCCTTTCCCTGTCTCACCCTAAGTCACCTGAGGGATATGTTACATCTGTCACATCAGCTCAAATAAAACCATCATAGCTCAACTCACTTGGATGGGCAAGCCTAATTATGACAGCAAATTTTCCTTTCCATGCCTTAGTGACATTTTCATTTTAGAGCTTTCCATTTCCTTAATAAGGTATTTTTTTGCTGCTGTTGTGAAAAAAAACAAAAACAAAAACAAAAACAAACCCTCCATACTCATATATTTTAAATCTGGACTGATTTCCTAAAGTCTTACATTTCTAAAATAAGTCAACCTTTCAAGCAATTTAGGAAAACAATTGACTTGTGAGGCTCCTGATAGACATTTCAAGTAAATTGCATACTGCTCTTACCCTGGCTTCTGGTAAAATGAATATAAAAAATTATAGAACCTTCATCTTTTTATCTAAAATAAAAAGGTGTCCCTAGGCTTTTCAATTCACATTTAAAATGCATTTTCATAAATAACCTTTTCACAATCTGTACTCTATTTTAATTAAATTTCTCACTATGGAAAACAAGATAATTGAAGCAGCTTTGAGATTAGTTAACTGTCAAAAATTATGTGAGCAGTCACTGCACTAAGAAAATTTACCATCAGTACAACTCTCCTCTGTACAAAAATCCCCAAACTTGTCATATAATTAAAGCTTCAGGTGAGCTTTAGCTTTCTCAAAAAGTGAGAAGGATGACTTCACTGAGTCTTTAAATAAAATCCACATTAAAGAATAACATGTATATGAAAAAATATATTTCCTTTGCCCAAAAGGTCTTCATTGATGTTTCTAGCCATCATAATTTCAGAAGAGTTTATTCTTATCACAAAGGAGAAAACAATGGTCTATTCCCATGTACAGATGAGGGCACCATTTATGGTAGCAGCAGTGTTTTCTTCAAAACAGCTTTCATCTTTCACAGCCTTAAGTGAGTCATGAAGCTGGAGAACACACACAGAAGGCATGCGTGCTCGTACAACATGAGGTTTCGTTTTCTGCTCCTATTCAAAACTATCTCTTTGATTCTTTAAACCTAGATTAATTAACCAATGGCAGTTGTTCTATGAGGAAATAACATATCCTGCAGTAGCTGCAGAAGGATTGGTAAAACCAATTATTCCTTAATCATGTACTGCTTGCTCAAAATTCTGTATAACAACTTTTATATCCAAAGAGATTAAATAATTTTTCCCATTTATTTATTAGCTTTTCCTTTAGAATACATTGACAGGTGCTGGAGCATGAGCTCAGAGCCAGAACACTAGGCTTTAAATTCTAGCTCTGCCCTAATAGGCTGTGTGACTTTGAAAGGTACCTAGTGCCTCTCTTAAGTAGGTACTACCATTCCTCAGGAGGTGATTTAAGGATGATTCCACATTCTGTTCAATAAACACCTTATTGTTACATAATCAAAGCACAAAAAATACCTGCTGAAGAAAAGAGCTTTTGTATTCTTATGAGCTTGTATGACTACATTTAAAATGCCCTATCAAACTTACTTTTAAAGGTGATTAACCCATCAGCTCAGCCTCAAATGCTTAGAATTGATTACAAAACAATGAGATATCAAGAAATATTAGTGACTCATAAATACTTCCTATGAATAGATAACTGATGCAATCATAGTTAAATGAGTTAGAGAAAAGTAAGATTAGAATTCCTAAGGCAATTTTAGTTTATACATTTTAAGGGACGACAAGTCTGTATTGTTTAAAATCTCATCTTGTAAAACATTTTTCAAGATGTTTTAGAAGTCAAAAGGCTCACAGCTACTCATTTTTAGCTTGTTTCTACCATCATTAAAATATGTATGTGTTTATTCTGCAACTTATTTTTTAAAAGAAAGGTTTCTATTTGATAAAAACAATTTTTTTTTTTAAATCACCCTTAGGATGAGAGTGGAAACCAAGTTTTCACAAAAATCCTCAATTCATTGCAGAGTTTTTAAGTTGGTAAGGAGGATAAGAACGTCATTTGGACTAACCTCTAGCTACGTATCACCATTAATATTTTGCAGGTTAAGAGTAAATTCAGGCCCAGAAAGGTTAAATAGCCTGCATAAAAACACAACAGATGGTAATTCTGAAGAGAAGGGAAGTTAGAAACCAAGTATAGTCACACACCACATAATGACATTTTGGTCACTACAGATCTCATATAGGACAGTGGAGCCATAAGATTATAATACCACATTTTTACTCTATCTTTTCTATGTTTAGATATGTTTACAAACACAAAAACCCCATTGTGTTAAAACTCTCTACAGTATTCAGTACAGTAACATGCTGTTCAGGTTTGTTACCCAAAGGCATATTGCCTAGGCGAGTGTTCCTAGACAAACTGAAATGGTAGAGCCCACTACCATCTCAGTTTGTCTAAGAACACCCTATGGTGTTCACACAATGATGAAACTGCCTAATGATGCATTTCTTAGAATATGTTCCCATTGTTAAGTGATGTATGACTATTTTGCCTATCAGAATAATATTCTTTACATTAAACTGCATTGTCTTTCATATTTATTTATGGTTCACTAAGTGGACCATGTTATGTTTGCTAAAACTGGTTTAAAATATTTAGTTTTAGTGTGCTAAGTATGCTGAATAGTATACATAACACATGGCATGACACAGAATTAGCTGGCATTGACAAAGGCCATGTTATCCATCCTCCATATATTTACTTAGTAGCTCCAAAATGTCAGGTCCTGTGATAGACTGGGTAAACTAAGATAAAACAAACACATAGATCCTTCCCTAAAGGATCCCACAGTCTACTGAGGACAAGGACAAGTAAGTAAACACAGAGGAGGATACAATATGTTAAAGGGACATGAAAGATGCTGCTAACTATGCTTGATTAGATCCAGAAGGCTCCATGATGGAAGATTATGAATAATAAAGAGAGTAGGCATGGACAAAACAAGAAAGCACATTTAAAAGGAGCCAAGAGTTCGAGAAAACAGAGTTTACAGTTCCTGCTATGTTTAAGGGACTGCAATTGGTATAGACTGAATGCAAAATGACAGCCAGTTAGTCAGTCAACAGGAGGATGGAAGGCCTCAGGAAGGCCCTTAAACACAATGTAGCGGGGTCTCAACTTTATCCTGAAGACACTGACATCCTTCTAGAATTTTCAACTAGTTTTCTTCCTTATGGGGGCAGGTGGAGGGCAGTAGCATATCAGAAGTTAGATATTAGAAAGCACACTGGAAGTAGTATGAAGAATACATTATTTAAGGAAAGGAATGGGCTGGAGCAAGACTACAAGCAAAGGTACAACTGAAGAGGCTATGACAACCTCTGTGGTGCGTGCATTCATCCATCCAAAACACTAGTACTTATTAAGTGACCACTGTATGCTTGGTGCTAGGAATAAAACAGTGAACAAGGAAAGTATCCTAACAAAACCAACTACAATGTAGATGAACATGAAATCAAACAGCTATTCATGAGGAACAAGTGAAAAGACTTGGTAGCTATTTGAATACAGAGAAGGAAGATGAAAGAATTAGATCTTGGGAGTCTGGTTATATGGTAGGCCCATTCAACTTAACAAGAAACTGGAGAAGAATGAGGGAACTCTGGGGAAGAAAACAGTGCTAGAGATCGACCTTTGTGTTGGTCTCCAGCACAGCTTTCAAAGTGCTTATAGGGCATTTAGGGAGAGGGGACTGTGAAGAGATGATATCAGAGTTAGAAATTTAGATTTGGTAGTTTTGATGCTATGCTATAAAAAGAAATGTGTATTTTCATTTTCTTCCACAGTTCCTGGATCACAGATCCTAAAAACCCTGGAATTCTCTAAGTGACAAGAGCAATAAAGAAGGGCCTTTTTTTATTCATAACAAGTCCCTTTCAATCACATAAGAGTTTACATCAATAGGATGACTTCCAGAAAGCCCCTAGGGATAGAAGAGGGGAGGCTGGCTGCCAAGGGAACCAACCATGTGATTAAAGGGTGGAAACTTGCTGCTCTACCTCTGATCTCCAGGGAGGAGAGGGGCCTGGAGATTGAGTCAATCGCTAATGGCCAATGATTTAATCAATTATGTCTATGTGGGGATGCCTCCATTAAAAACTCCAACTGAGGGGGTTTGGGACGCCTCCAGGCTGGGTGAAGACATGGAGGTGCCGCTAGGGTGGCTGCCTGGAAAGGGCATGGAGCTTCCATGCCCTCCTCAACACCTTGCTTTATGCATCTCCTCCATCTGACTGTTCCTGACCTGTATCCGTTCATAACAAATTAGCAATAGTAAGTAAATGACTTTCCTCAGTTCTGAGCCGTTCTAACAAATTATGAAACATGAGAAAGGGGCTGTGGGAATCTCCAATTTCTATCCAAGTCAGACATAAGTTGTGGGTAACCTGGGGCCCACCAGTTACGACTGGCATCTCAAGTGGGACTAGGCCTTTAACTGCGGGGTCTGTGCTGACTCCAGGTGTCAGAATTAAACTGTAGGACACACAGTCGATGTCTGCAGAGAACTGAAAACAACCCACACATACAGTGCAGGAGTGAAGTACTGAGAGCAGCAGTAAGGAGAAAAGTGTTTTCCTTTCAGCAGAAATCACATGCAAGTGTTTAGGTGAAGTAATGGAAATGAACAAGATCTTTCAGAGATAATAAATAAAACTATCATACTGAGTGTTAGGGGGATATTCATTTATTCAGATTGTGTGTTTTTTCTGCATGCTGACCCTGAAATAATTTATAAAAACTGGTTTCACTTCAGAAATTCATATGTAAATTAGGCTCTGCCAGGACACATCAGGGATGCTTTTTGTGTGTGTGTAATTACACTAACATTTTAAATTGTTAGTGTTCTCATTGAATGTGTACGGGGATATCCTAATTAATTTGTCAGTTATTTAATCATTTGGACATAAATAATAAATCAATGTCATTTTAGAAAAAAAGTACTTCTTATTCTCCAAAAAGAGATGAGGAGTTCATGTAATTATATCTAATTTTACTAAGTTAAAAGTAGAGTGGACAGTCCCAATTAATACTTAAATGACTGAAAAAACAATCCATTATCTGTATTCCTCATTTTGGAAAAAAGCTAACCATGTTAAATTGTCTTGTTTAAGAGTCATTCTTGAAAGAAGAATTACTGAGAGATGCATTTGGTGTTACCAATGGCTGGCCTGTCTACTCAAACGGCTACTGTGTCATACACCACTTTTGTAATAATAATCACAGAGTCAAACAGATTTATTTGCTAACAGATGTTCGTCTCAATGACGCACACTCAGGGCATATTTTGTTATAGTGACCCCAATGAAGAACAGTTGGCTCAGATGACAGTATAAATGATCAAGTATCTTCAACAACTCACCTTGAGAAATATCAGATGAATTTCAATAGGGACATTTTACAAGGAAATACCTGTGAATTATTAAGTTTTCTCACTTGGGCTAATAAAGCAGTACATTTTCTAAAATGGGCATAATATAACCATTTAAAAATATCTAGAACAGATGCCATTGACTAAGTTTTTCTTGGGCCTAAAGCTGTATCAGAAAATTTGTAGTACACATAATCTGAAAATCATTGAGTATCTTTAAAGATTGAAATGCATACTTCTGAAAAATGCAGCTATTGTGGCAGGATTTGAAAAAATAGAATTTTCCTCATTTTGTTTAAGTAAACCACTGATGTGATCTTTTTTCATCTTTTATTCTGGAAATAATGGCCACAGATAGCAAATTTTAAAATTGATGGAAAGTAACCTGAGTTGACTTGATAGCCAAACACATTGTATAGAAATCAAAACTTTATCACTAGATACATTCCAAGGAGATTTTAAAAAAATTACATTTCTGAGTTTCAATGAAATGACAAACGCTTTTCAGAGATACAGGTGTTGTGAAATTCTTTTTTTTTTGAGACGGAGTTTCGCTCTTGTTACCCAGGCTGGAGTGCAATGGAGCAATCTCGGCTCACCGCAACCTCCGCCTCCCGGGTTCAGGCAATTCTCCTGCCCCAGCCTCCTGAGTCGCTGGGATTACAGGCACACGCCACCATGCCCAGCTAATTTTTTGTATTTTTAGTAGAGACGGGGTTTCACCATGTTGACCAGGATGGTCTCGATCTCTTGACCTCATGATCCACCCGCCTCGGCCTCCCACAGTGCTGGGATTACAGGCTTGAGCCACCGCGCCCGGCCGTGAAATTCTTAAATAATAAAATGTTATTCTTACTTTTGCCAATACATGTATTCATAGTGTTTTGTTCACTCATTCAGTTTTTTAACCCAAACATCATCCCTTTCTTTCTAACAGTTATTTCCATTTACCTACTTTGGGTAGCTTAAAACCAGAGAATTACTGAATTGCAAGGAACACAGAGGTTATTTAATTCAGTGTCCTATTATCCCTCTCATGGCATTTCTGATGAAGGGAACGTGCAGCATCTGTTACACTTTCTCCAAAGATGAAGAGATTTTATTTTTAATCTCGGCTCGCAGAACAGTGTATTTTTGGTTTTGTTTTTTAAAGTACTGATTTTTTGAGACAGAACATAGCCCTTGAACTTTGAATCCCGAATCTGCTCCTTCTTTACCAGTCCTGTGGCTTTAGGCAAGGCACTTAACCTCCTTGACCTTAAATTCTCATTTGCACAGTAGAGATCATAATAGGTGGTTACAAGGAAAACATGACATATATCAAAGTGCCTTGTGGAGAGCAGTTTCTCATCAAATATTACATCCTTCTTGAAAGCCCCTTTTATACTGAGATGAGATTTACAGTAGGTTATTCTGTTTCCTCTAGGAACTAACAAAACTAGTCTTAGTCATTTGTAACCTGTGACTAGCCGTCTAGTGCTAGAAAAGAACAGTAACTTAGGAAAGTTATTTTCTCAAATGCTAACTATCACATTTCTTCCCATCACATCTTTTACTAGTAACTTAGAAAAAATCAACAGTAACCTGCATTTGAGCAACTTATCAAGTCTCTGTATAGGGTTGTTCAGTCCAGCAAACATTTGTAAGTGCTTACAATGTGCCAAACCCTGGGCTAGTAGCCAGAGATTAAATTAACTTAGAGATACAGAATTTTTCCTTTATAAGTTAATAATCTTTTGAAAACTAGACATATTCTGAATGATTATATAACATACCAATATGCTAAATACTATGTTACATATAAATTGCTATGTGAATAAAACTGAAAATCACACGAAGGCATCTGTGGTGGGTTCTCTGCAGGTGGCAATTTTTAAAAACAGTCTTGTGACCATTCATTATTCAGTAAATATTTATGAAAGACCTACTATGTGCCAGACATTATATGCTAGTTATTGGGAACAAAAAAGTGAATTGTGGTGAGTAGGGGATAGGGGAGGGAGATGGAGAGTCCCTACCCTCATGGAATTTAGAATCTAATTTATGATATTCTAGTTCCACAATAATTTAGTATATTTTAGTATACTAATAATTTCAGTATATTCAAAGATGACCAACTTTCCCATTTGATACATGAATGGATAACCATTTATTTGTGTTACAGGCTCCTCGTTTTCTAAAAGTTGGGTATCTTATAGTATACCCACCCTATCTAAAATCCTAGTAACAAAGAAACAAAGAAGAATTTTTTTTTTTTTGAGATGGAATCTTGCTCTGTTGCCCAGGCTGGGGTGCAGTGGCGCCATCTTAGCTCACTGCAATCTCTGCTTCCTGGGTTCAAGCGATTCTCCCACCTCAGCTTCCCAAGTAGGTGGGATTACAGGTATGTATCACCACACCCAGCTAACTTATGTATTTTTTTGGTAGAGAAGGGGTTTCGCCATGTTGACCAGGCTGTTCTCAAACTCCTGACCTCAAGTGATGTGCCCACCCTTGGCCTCCGAAAGTGCCAGGATTACAAGCGTGAGCCATTGCACCGAGCCCAACATAAAAAATTTTTAAGAAGAGCTTACTTCCCACTTCCCCTACCATTTACAAAACTAAACGTGGTAGGTGAATAATCTTTAGGATTTCAAATAGCTGAGACCAATGGCCAATGTCTAAAATTATGCAAGAGACTGCAAGCTGTATTAGAAAGGTTGGAAGTAGAAAGTTCAATTAAAACTGGGTCAGTGGAGGAAGATGAGGTTAAAAGGGTATACCTGGGAGGCAGTGCTACTGATGGAGCCACTGTAAGTGAGCTGAAGGGCTTTATCTACTCCTTACACCAACTACCAGCAAAGTTTGTTATATATAGTGAATATATATACTTTTACTATACCAAAAAAGCTACTGAAGCTTTTACTATACCTGTGCCAAGGCAGCTTACAAAATGCTAGGCTAAATGAGGAAAATCTTTCCTCTTGGCTAGTAATCTTAAAAGACATTCCAGGAATAATAGATGGTAAATTAAGTGGGAAAGTTATAACATTTGTAATCTGAACCCTTCACGACACATGACAGTAATTTAACTTGGGGAAGGAGGTGCACTCACGATGGTGTTTCTTTTTCTTTGGTGTCCCACTCTACACCCAAAGCACACCTGGAAAGCATACAACTATTTTATGTGTGCAAGAGTTGTTATTGTATGAAGTTGATGAAACTGCAAATGCTGCATTCCAGTCACATTAATTGTGGATATGGCCCTCAGTTATGTGACTGAAAAAGCACTGGCTGTGTGTTGAAATCACAGCTACAGTCATGTCAGTGCCTGCAGGAGTGCCAGGCATGAGTAAGTGTGGGAATCAAACAATGAAGGTTGACTTTCTCCTTTAGAGCTCCTAAACTCCCATCTTTACTGAATGGAAAGATGAATACACGTAAAGAAGGCAATAGTGCTTTCCGAAATAAGTGGATTATTAAGCCCCAAAAGTTAAATATCTTGCCTAACTGATGTTAAAATTTATGACAAAATGGGGTATAGGATCCAGGTTTCCCACACAACCTGCCAGGCAATTTCTACTACATCATCCAACCACATCTATATTAAATCTAAACCTAAGATAAATCAATGTAAGCCAATGTGGAAAGGAACAGGCACTGGGCCTACATAAAAGGAATTTAACATTTCCTCTCCTTTACAGTCTCTGTTACTTTCAGGAGACTCAGCATTTATGGAAGAGCTGAGGCATGGTTATTATTGTCAGCTGGTAATAACATATATTAGGAAGTAGGAACACGTGCTACTGTAGTAAGGAATTCAAAGAGAAGAGAGGAACTACATATTTCCTCAACTGAAAAACAAACTTGTGAAACTATTATGGGATTTACTTGTTAAAATATAACTCAGTGAGCTCCCAGTATGCACTCTCTCCCAAGTATAAAGAGATAAAAGCTATCTATTCCTGCCCTTCCAGAGGTTCACAAGCTAGGCGGGAGAGAGACATGTAAGAACTGTAGTAATGCTCAATAGGTTAACTATTACTGCCTGTAAATTTCCCTAGCAATGGCTGACCTAAGTCTAGACGGACAAAAGGAGAAGTCAAATGAAACATGAGAGGAACATCTAGGCTGAGAAGGCAGTATGAGCAAAGGCCTGGAAGCCTAAGATGACACAGCATTTTCAGGGAATTACAAAAACTTAAGTATGTCCAAGACGAAGACTTTGATCTTACCAATGGCCACACAGATGAGGTTGAAGAGATCATCTGTGGCCCAGGGGATTATTGCAACCGTCTAGAAACTATGCAAAGAGGCACAGAGCACCCGCAAGAGATCTCAAAGTAAAACTTGAAAACCTACTGGTTCTTGCATTTTATCATTGTCACTGCTCCCTTCATTGACAGCAGTTCATACACTCTTATTTTAACAATTTCAATTACTAATATGAATCACCTATCCATTGCTTCTTATTTTCTTCATGTATGGTAAATGAGGACATCAAAAAATTCCTTTCCCCCTCAATCTTTGCAGTTGTAATTCTCTCTTACGTTAAGTCAGTCTATGAATTACATCAAAGAATCACTGAATGATAAATGAAAGATTGGCACCAATTGAAAATAAAGAACTTTTGTTTTCTTTACTGAAAAGAATTTCCACTAAGAATCCATACTCAGCAGCATAGCTTAAAAGGAAACAGTTAAGGGTGAAACCATCTTGGTATACGTAGGCAATTATTTTTTAAATGACTGAAGTATTCAAGAGTGGAATATAGAAGAATGTTACATTGAACTCTGTAAGGGCTCAAAAATATGTCTCCTGAACCTTAGTCTTACACCTCCCAGCCACCCAAATTCCTCTTCTATACCTTAGATTTAAGCTATCTGATGAAAAAGATCAGGACATTTTTATACCTCTAGCATTAAGTATTCTTTAGCACTCAAATATTTGCTGAATCAAGGTAAAGTACTCAAGAACCAAAACAAAGGGTACTTGGGCACAATATCCAGTGCTAAGTCTGGGTTGTGTCAATCTGGTCAACAAGGCTGTTGTCTTACACCTTCACTTACATATTCTCCATAAGTCTCTTGTGTTGGGGGTGGCGGTGGAGGTCTGTACCCAGTTGGGGGGACTCCTCTGGCTCTGGGAGTGAGAAGTCCTCTTCCCCGACTCACGGGCCCTCGGGTGGACAGAACTCCTCTGGGCGTTGGCGTCCCTCGTGGTACTACAACTCCAACTGGCCGGGCTGTAACTCCTCCCCTTCCCCTGTAACCAAGAGGGTCAAATTAGCAGTATCTATCATATTCTCTGACATTATGTTATTCACATATATTTATACCTCAGGAACAAAATTAACATTCTATATTTTTATAAAAAGGAATAAGGAAGTCATAGCAAAGACCTAAAAGGAAACATGAAACAGGTATCTACCAAAATGAAATTAAGTCATTTAGGTAGTTAGTCTAGTAACAATATAGAAGGAGTCTGGACTCAATCTCTGGTCAGTATATACAGTAGGAAACTATGATATTGGGGAAGTCACATGCACTCTAGACTTCTACAGGATGCCATACCAGGATTACACTCAAACTTCACTCCCACATTATGAAGTGTGCCTTGTCTTGCTTATCTCTGGACAAGGAAGCTGAGGATTAGAGAGATTTTAAAACTGTCTGAGAACAGCTGTGAGCAAAGCCAGAGGCCAAAACATATGCCACAATTCCACCAGAGAGAGAATAAAATGTACTTTCCTGAATAATGTACCAACTACATGGTAATAAAACAACATTATTAGATTAGGTAAACACTAGCATTTTCTGAGGTAGAATTCAACATATTCATGTATTTCTAATGTAAATTATGAGACCTGAAGTCAGAAAAGAAGGAAGTGGCTCTATCAAGTATCGTTCCACAGAAGCAAAAACCTGAGAAAATGTGCAGGTCCTATTTGTAGAAATAAGGACAGGAAAATGTGGCTCCAGCAGAGAATACAGACACAGCGTGATTTATGTCACTTGGACAAGACCTGCCAGCAAGAACTACAGCTGATGGGCTGGCTGCCTACAGATCAGCTTCCTCCTTCTTTGGTGTGCTTGGCTTAGCAAATACACAGCTAAAGATTCATTTTCCAAAAACAGCAAATTACCAAAACCCAAAGCTGGACTTTGAAAAGACTGAAAAAACTGATAAACCTATATAGACAGGCAAAATAAAAGCCCGAACACCAGTATCAGAAATACAGAGGGTTTCGGCCAGGTGCGGTGGCTCAGGCCTGTAATCCCAGCACTTTGAGAGGCTGAGGCAGGTGGATCACCTGAGGCCAAGAGTACAAGACCAGTCTGGTCAACATGGCAAAACCCCATCTCTACTAAAAATACAAAAATTAGCCAGGCACAGTGGCGTGTGCCTGTAGTCCCAGCTACTTGGGAGGCTGAGGCACAAGAATCACTTGAACCCAGGAGACTGAGGTTGCAGTGAGCCAAGATCACTCCACTCCACTCCAGCCTGGGCAATGGAGTGACTCTGTCTCAAAATAAATAAATAAATAAATAAAAATAAGAAGAAGAAGAAAAGGATTTCATTATTACTGACCTCCTGAAGGATACTTAAGAATAATGAAGAAATACTATGAACAACTCCAAGCCCACACATTTTTTTAACTTACATGAATGTGACTGATTCTGATTCATAATGTCCAACACAAGGAGAATTAAATAATCTCAACAGGCTTATGCCTATTAAATAAATTTAATCAACAGTTAATAACCTTCCAAAGAAGAAAGCATCAACTCCATAGGATTTCAATGAAATTCTATCAAATATTGAAGAATAAAATAACACCAGTTCTCTATAATCTTGTCCAAAAAAATAACAAGCAGAGGGAGCACTTCCTAACCCAACCTGTGAGGATGGTCATTGGAAATGCCTCCTTAAAAGTATTTCTACATTACTCATCAGAGGCTGGGATTAGTCTGGGCCAGCCAGGGAGGCCAGAGGTGACTGTCCCCAGCCAGGTCTTGAGCCCTGGTTGGGACCTGATAAAGAAAGTATCTCCCAAAATTCCAAATCACCCTCAGAGGCTACAACTGGCCAGAGATGGGAAGGAAAAGGGGCAAACGGAGCCAGCCTTGTGAGCAGCCCAACTGCTCTGTGACCTCCCTAGGATGAGACATGTGATCTGAGGAGAAACAAGAACAAGGCCTCCTAATAAGCAATGTGGATAAAGACAGTCTAAAGTGAAGAACTACAAATCAGTATATCTCATGAACACAGGTACAAAAATCCTCAAAAATATCAGCAAACTCCATTCCATAATGTATTAAAGGAATTATACACCATAACCAAGTAGGATTTATTCCAGGTATATAAGGTTGGTTTAATATTAGAAAATCAATGTAATCTACCACATCAACAAGGCTAAAGTAGAAAAATCATGTGATCATATAAATAGAGCAGAAAAAGCATGCAGCAAACTGCGACACTCATTCATAACAACTTTCAGTAACACAGGAACAGAAGGCAATTTCCTCAAGTTGAAAAAGAACCTCGGCCAGGCGTGACTCACACCTGTAATCTCAACGCTTTGTGAGGCCAACGCAGGTGGATCACTTAAGATCAGGAATTCTAGACCAGCATGGCCAAGATGGTGAAACCCCATCTCTACTGAAAAAAGACAAAAATTAGCCAGGTGTAGTGGCACAAGCCTGTAATCCCAGCTACTCGGGCTGAGACATGAGAATCACTTGAACTTGGGGGGCTGAGGTTGCGGTGAGCCTAGATGGTCCCACCGAACTCCAGCCTAGGCAACAGGGCCAGACTCTGTCTCAAGAAAAAAAAGAACATGTAGAGCAAACCCACAACATATTGAATGGTAAAAAACTGAATGCCTTCCCCTTAAGATTGGGAAGGATGTCTATTTTCACAACTACTTTTCAACACTATACTAGAAGTCCTACCTACTTCAATAAAACAGGAAAAGTAAATAAAACTTATACAGATTTTGAAGGAAAAAGTAAAACTTTCTCTGTTCACAGGTGACGTAATTGGCTACGTAAAAAAATTCCCCAAAATAGTCCAAAAAACACCCCAAGCCCTACACATACTCCTATAATTAATAAGCTAATAAAATAAGATCTCAGAATAAAAGATTACTAGTCAAATGCTTTCCTATATACCAGCAACAAATAGTTGGAATTTAAGAACACAAAAACATTTACTGAAGCCACAAAAAACTGCAAGTTTTAGTACAAATTTAACAAAATATGTCCAGTATCCTTACGTAGAAAACTACAAAACTCTGATGGAAGAACTCAAAGGAGTAACATTCATGCTCGTGGTCATAATATTGTTAAGATGTCAATTCATCCCAACTAATCTATAGATTCAATGCAACTCTAACCAAAATCTCAGCAAGTGACATATATTTAGATATAGACAAACATTTTCTGAAGTATACATGGAAAACCAAAAGACTGAGAACAGACAACCCAATACTGAGAAGAACAACAATGTCAGAAGACTCATAATATCTGATTTTAAGACTTATTATAAAGCTACAATCAATATAGCATGGTATATATGAAAGAAAAGACATAGATCAATGGAACAAAATACAGAACCCAGAAACTGACAGACCCTCAGAAATATAGTCAACTGATTATTGACAAAGGAGCAAAGACAACTAAATGAAAAATAATGTGTTTTTCAACAAATGGCATAGGAACAAATGAATATCAATAAACTTAAAAAAAAAAAAAAAAAGCAGACACCTACACACAGATGTTATATCTTTCACAAAAATCAACTCAAAATGTATCTTAAAGCCAAATACAAACTATAAAATTATAGAAGAAAGCATAGAAAATAATCTATATTATATTAGTTTAGTGATGAGTTTTTAGATACAATATCAAAAAAAGTCCTTGAAAGAAAAATTGGTAAGTTAGACTTAATCAAAATTATAGACTTCTGCATTATAGGACACTATTAAAAGATGAAGAGACAAGCCACAGAAAGGAAGAAAATGTTTGGGAAACACATTAGCTGATAAAGTATTTGTGTCCAAAACACACAAAAAACTTTTATAACTCAACAATAAGAAAGCTAATGATCCAATTAAAAAGCAGGCAAAATACCTGAACAGACAGCTCACCAAAGAAAATCTACAGATGGCAAATAACCAAATAAAGATAGTTAACATCATTTGCCACTAGGGAATTCAAACTAAAACAAAAGTGAGATATCTATTTCGTACCTATTAAAATGACTAAAATAAATAACTGAATATATCAATTGTTGGTGAGGATATGAAAACAGTGAACTCTCATTCGTGTCTGACATACAACATAGTATATAGCCACTTAGAAAGAAAGTTTGGAAATTTCTTGCAAAGCTAAACAGAGCCTTATTATACAATCTAGCAGTTGTATTCCTAGTTTTTTACCCAATGGATCGGAAAACATGCTGACATAAAAACTTGCACATAAATGTTTATGGCAGCTTTATTTATAGCAGCCAAGATACCCTTCGAGAGAGGAACAGATAAGCAAACTGGGTTACATGCATACAACAGAAAATGATTCAGCAGTAGGAAGAAATGAGCTAACAATCCACAAAAAATAGGAATGAAATCTTAAATGTGCATTTCTAAGTGAAAAAAGCCACTCTGGAAATGGAAAGGCTACACACTGTATGTTTTCAACTATATGACATACTGAAAATACCAAAACTAGAGAGATGGTGAAAACAAAACAAAACAAAACAGTAGTTTACAGGTTAAGGGGTGGAGGGGAGGTTGAATGAGTATAGCTTAGGGTGATAAAACTAGTCTGTATGATATTAAAATGACAGTGAATACACGACACAAAGCATCTGTCAAAACCCAAGGAACTTCACAGCACAGAGAGTGAATTTTAATGTATGCACACTAAAAAACCACAACATTATTTAGGAAATAGGAGACTCTCAGGATGCAATGCTGAATATGAAAAAACATTTTAACTATATTAAAAGCATATGAAAAGAACCTTATAAAGGGGTTGGAGAAACGTAAACTTAAAAATAAGAGAAGTCTATTAGACTAAAGGCAAAAAACAAAAAACAAAAAACAAAAAACCTGTACATAAGCACTGTTCTAGTTGATGAAGATATTTTATACAGGAAGAATTGTGCATACAGGTTAACAATTCTGATATCACTGTACATGTACCCTGGAACTCAACAAATAAAAGAATGGTGGGAGCCAGTTTCTCACTTTGGAGTGGAGTGATAAGCAAATGGAAGACGGTATAACAGTCAATGTAAAAGATTAAAATCAGAGATATCATTATGAATTCATATTTAGTTTACTATATTTACAGACTGTTAAACAAAGAAATATGCATAAATATGCGGGGATACACAGGTTAGTACATATACATATATGTTCATTTTCTGTCAGCTGAGAAAGTGCAGACTCAAGCACATCACAGAAGCAACAAGCAGAACCAACACCCTGATCTTGCTTTCTAATACCATACTCTAATAAAACGAACCTAAATTCCTTGGAGAAATGATTGATTTTAGAACTGGAGGTAGAAATATATAAGGCTAGTCTGGAGCAATGTGTAGTGCCAGAAAGTAAGAAAGTGCTAAAAAAAAAAAAATGAATAAATAAAACCCCCAAATTATGGGTGTGTGTCAAAGCCAACTGAAAGAACTCCCGGCCAGGCGTTGTGGCTCACTCCTGCTATCCCAGCACTTTGGGAGGCCAAGGCAGGTGGATCACGAAGTTGAGATATCAAGGCCATCCTGGCCAACATGGTGAAACCCTGTTTCTACTAAAAGTACCAAAAAAAAAAAAAAAAAAAAAGCTGGGTGTGGTGGCACACCCCTGTAGTCCCAGGTACTCAGAAGGCTGTGACAGAAGAACTGCTTGAACCCAGGAGGCGGAGGCTGCAATGAGACGAGATCGCGCCGCCGCACTCCAGCCTAACAACAGAGCAAGACTCCATCTCAAAAAAAAAAAAAAAAAAAAAAAACACCTCCCAATGGCCAAAGCTGACATGAAATGACAATCTGAGCAAGAAAAGACAGTGGTACTGAATTGTAACCCAATGTATAAAATTAATATCCATGAGTCCACACTGATAGAAATGACTGAATCAATCAATCAATAGATAAATAAATAGGGGAGGAGACAAATCTTCCAGATAATTTTTGTAGATATTCCACCCAGCAAGAGGTGAACCGTAATTCCCCACTTCTTATTTAGGGGTTTCCCATAGTGACTTCCTTTTAAAGGATAGAGTAAGAAAAGAAAGAAAAATGAGGAATTTGACAGTGGAGAAACCTGACAAGTACTACCTCAGCTAGGTTATCAAGGTAACATAAGCATATGATAAGTCATGTGGACAGTGCATATACTTGATATGATGTGACAAACATGGCATTTTACTTCTGTGGTTTTAGTTTTCCAAATTCATAACCCCAGGTTAATGATGAAAAAATATCTGACAAATCCCAGTTGAGAAACATCTTAGAAAAAACCTGAGTAGTACTCCTCAAAACTGTTAAGATCATCAAAACAAACAAGTCTAAGAAACTGTCACAGCCAAGAGGAGCCTAAGGAAACGTGATGACTCAACTCGATTGTATTCTGGGGATTCTGGAACAGAAAAAGGACACAAACACTAAGGAAACCTGAAATGGACCTTAGTTAACACTGTACTGATATTGTCAATAATCTAGCTAACAATGTGTCAATATTGGTTCATAAACTGAAATAAGTGAGCCATGTTCATGTAAGATGTTAATAATAGAGAAAAACCACATGTAGGTTTTTCTCTATTATCACCATATTACATGAAACTCTGTACTATTTTCACCTATTTTTGTAAGGCCAAAACTGTTCTAAAATACTAAGAATATTAAAAAAAAAACTCTCAATTTTGCAGCTTTCTTGCAGCTGTGGTGGCCTGTGATCCAGTTCTGGCCAATGAGATATTAATTAGCACTGACTGAGATTTAAGGGAAGCTCTTGAAAACTATAGAGTTGGCATTCTCTTTTCCCTTTCACTCTTTTTTTCTTCCTGCATGGGATGCAGACATGGTTTTAAAGGCAGCGGGCTTGAAGGAAAAAGTGAAAGGCTAAGAAAAGCACAGCTACAAGCTACATGGAGCTGGGGAATGACGGTGTGGCACTGCTGTACATGGAGCTGGGGAATGACGGTGTGGCACTGCTGTACATGGAGCTGGGGAATGACGGTGTGGCACTGCTGTACAGGCTTTTAAGGGGGACAGGAGAAGGACATAATATTTCTACTGGGTTAGGTCACTGCAGGTGGATATTTGATATCAGCAGTTGAACCTAATCTTAATATGTCTAATGCAGTAAAAAAAATAACACTTTTTCATAACCTCACCCTCAGGTAACCCTTTAATGACTATTGTAAATAAGGCTTTTTCTTTAAAATCCTAGATCATAAACATTGGTACAGTAAAACTGGTTGTCATGAGCAAAAACACTGGAATCATACATGGATTTAATTCCTGATGTACTTAGGAGCTTAACATCAACCTGCCAGTTAGCACTCAAACTAATCAAGTGTCTGAGCTTTCCAAGTCGTTTCCTCAACTGTGAAATGAGGCTACTGCAGAGCCCACTTTAGTGTTATTAGAAGAGAAACATGAGACAGTACATATAAAGTGTTTAGAATGTTTACTGACTCAATAAAAATCAACAGTTTATTTAAACTTCAATCACTCTAAACTGCAATGATGATATAATTTCTGTAGTGTCTTACTCATCTTTGTATATCTCCAGTATATGTCTAGAAAAATCTTCAACGTGATTAAAGAGTATTTTGTAGCAATAGCACATCTAACTCCTTTGTGACATTTTCATTAATTAGTGCATATTTAAACTAATTAAGGCTTCCTGCTTCCTTATCCAATACCCATGGTTGCCAACCAAGTTACCATATGAATCACAAAATACTCAATATGCTTCTTGAATATATAAATGTATGTCTTTCATCAAATTGAAAGACATGTATCTATATATTCAAGAAGCTCATACTTCTCTTCCATAATCTTTGACATGTTGGTTATGTCCCACTGCTGTACGAAATCACACTAAGGTATTTTTATCTGCTATGGAATTTTAGACAAGTCATTTGATATACATGTAGTTGTTCTGGATGCTTATCTATAAAAGATATTTTGAAAATTAGTTTAAATGCTGAAATTCCACAGATGTCGTATTACGCAGCAACAGCATTAACAATACTTTAGATGACACTGGTGGAAGAAAGGCATGATGGAGATGACATGCTAACTCAAGAATTCTGTCTAATCGCAAAGTTTCCACTGAGTGCTACAAATGACATTCAGGGCAAGGCTGAACAGCTGGGTTTATAACACTGGGATGAGAAGAGAACAAACATCTATTAGTGAGAACTTGATAATCAAGGACACTTTTTTAAAAAACAGAAAAGTAGATCCACACTGATAGGAATATCACAGTGTCAGAGAAGAGCAAAAAGATAACACAGCTGCACAGAGTTTTGAAAGAAGATTAATGGATGGACTACAATGTAATAATTCCTTCTATTTGGGTTTTTCAGCAGGGTGACATGGTTTCTGGTTTTGAAACTCAGAGATGAAAAAAAAATCCAGGAAGGTTGTTGTAGTGAGCTGCCATATCATGCTTTGAATGAACAAATACCGGCACCCCCCCGCAAAAGAAAAGGTATTCTGAAACAAAACTACTTACTTAGTTTACAGATTAATACAAGATTTTAAGATGTAATGAAGAAGCATGCACTTTGGGTTCCAACACATTAATAACTCAAATGTAGTTCTGTCATTTGATCTCTGAGCCTCAGTTTTCCTATCCGTAAACTGGGGCTAATAAATCTTACTGCAGAATAGCTGCGATGTTTGCACACTGGGTATATAAAGTGCCTGGCCTAAAACAGGCATGTAGTAAGTGGTAATTAGTATACAGACTTCTGCTTCTACTCTGTCCTGACATTCCTTTTGGCTGTTTAGTGAAAGATGAGGGAAGGAGACAAAAAGTACAACTCATGTCAGTTCTCGTTTTATACATTTAGTAACAGTAATGTGGTCTGAGAAGAGTTTGTAAGCACATACTAAATTGTTAGGTTTTTGTCTATAAATTTTATGAGAAGCAGCAACGCACAGCAGGTAAAACAATGAATTCCCTGGCAGATGCCCTGACTGCTCAAGCGAGTTCCAGCACTGCTAATCTGGTGACCTGGGAAACTACAGCTGACTCCTGGGGTTCATTCAGAAGGAGCAGGGCCCATGCTGACCACAGAGCAGGGCCTGCAAGGTCTGGTAACAGGGCCTTAGTCGTCTCTCATGGGTCACAGTGTGAAAAACCTTCCTAGAGATCCACTTGAGGTCTCTGTGTCCTGATGCAATAAGCACCGGAGGGGTAACTGTATTTTTCCTGTAACATCCCTAATACATTTGACAATCTTTCTTCATTTCTGAGAGTGCTTTTCTGAGAATAAAGTTTAATCATTCTAAGAGTGTTTTCCTTGTTTAAGGTTGCCATCCAAATGAGAGAGCTGACAAAAGGAAAAGGTGAAACAGCCTACAGTTACAGTTTCTTAGAACACAGGGAAGATACTGTCAGAGTTGATGAAGAATAAAACTGTTGAAGAGATGGTATTGGCAGCTCTTACTCTGAGCAACAAAAATCTTTCTCTGTCATTTCTAACTATCAGCTCTACTGCCTTTTGGAACTATGTAGCAAAAATTTCCTTCCTGTCTGGAAACAATGATCCTGATAATAAAGAAGTTTGAGAGGGAAGTAATTTGCCTCTGGTCGTCTGTTGAGGGACTGATCAAACATCTGTGCTATAGGAATTCAGTTTTTAGTGTCAAACTATTTTGAGTAATCAAAAAAGGAATCATGGCACAGTTTGATTCCTTGAAAAGGGAATTTTAAAAACTAAGTAGGATTTGGGAGTGTGTGCTTACTTTTCTATTTCCATTTTATTGAAGAAGGAACTATGGCTTAAAGAGAAGTAACCCCAAGCTCCCCAAGGCCACACAGTAAGTCAGAGTCAGGGGTGACCCTAGAACCTCTGGCTTCCCCACTCTAATCCCCAGCCTCAAACGCTCCCCTTCTTTTCTGCCTCCAAGACTTTGAACCCTTAACTGGGATGACTTTCCTCTAGCCCTAACCCATCTGATTACTTCCGTTTGTTCATACCCGCTCTCTCCCTGCAGAATGACTTGCACCCTCATTTCTATTTCCATGGCACTCTTTTCTTCATGTCTCTTTTCCTGTATACCATTCTGTTACAGTTTTTGTTTCTGATTTCCCCTCTTAAACTCTAGGCTTACTCAGTTAAATATAATCGCTTCCTCATCGCTGTAACTTCAATTCTTGTCACAAAAGGGAATAAAGGAAAATCTGTGATATTAATGACATAACATCAGAAATAGGTGATTTTCAAAGAGGTTTTGAATAACTCTGAAAAAACTTCTGAAAACATAAAACTTCTGAAAAACCAAAGTGTGGTGGGGAAGAGAGAGCTGCTGTATATGAACATACTCACTGGGTTCCTTCTGCTCTAAACTGTCTTAGCTCATTAGTGGATCTTATTTGAACTTTAGGAAAAAATAAGTTGGCCAGCTAGGTGAAAACCTTCCTCCCACTGGCACTGATATTTACAGCAGGCTCAGAACATTTCTCCAGCTTTACGTTTCACAGGACACGTAAAAGTGCTGGCTGAGCTGTAACCGAGAGAAACTGTGCATAGTTGCATTTCTTGTTTGTTTATCCCCGGCTAGTATTTAAACTACAAGTTCTTATCAGAAGTTACTTAATTTACAACACTATTTGCCTCTGTTATTATCTTCCCAAAGCCTATGAAAGTGATTTTAAAAGGAACCCAAGATTTTCCCTTTTTGTCTCCCCGTCATCAGCTCCAGTGTGACTGCTCAACACATCATCAGAAAGTACTTTAATAAAAAGTAATTGAATACTGAAGTCTGATTTCAATAGGAGGCATTGGGTGGACCTTACTGCAAGAAAGACCAGAGAGACTCATTTTCATGGTAAGTCCTCCAGTTTTCCGCCTAGAATGTGGCGTGCTTGTGCCAGGTTACAAGCCCAGTTGGTGTTAAATGCATGGGCTACACAGTAGGCACAGTGCTGGAAGGAAGAAGAGGTAGGTGACTGTTTGGGTGGAAGAATGTCCCGAGCAGGTAAGCCCAGTAGAAAAACAAACTATTTAAATAACATCCCAATGGAGTATTTTTTATTTAAAATTTCCATAATTTTATCCAGTTAGAAAACATATTACCATTTTCCTATATCTATCCTCTCCTTAATAAAAAAAAAAGACTTTTTAATATTGATTGGTACATTAATATAATTCATACCATGCTCTGGTAAAACATTTAAGGCCCTAATATTAACTACTCAGTTTTCCTAATAAAATTTCTCATAACTTCATATACGATGGAAGGAAAGTACATCATTTTCAGTTATGAAGGTAATCTTTAGCATCTATAATATCGTTCTTAATCAATTTTAAAGATAATATCTTGTAACATTTCTATTCAGTATGTAACACTTTGGTGTTTATGTCTCTACAAATAAAGAATTTTTTTTTTAATGGAAGGTTTTAAACATTCCAAATGGCGTGGAGTTATGGGCATTTATTTTTATGTTACCAAAATAACATAATATTAAATTCCTAAAATGTGCATGCATAAAAGAAAGTTTTGTCAAAATAAGTGCATGCTGCCTTCTATGATATGAATTCATAATCAATAGATACAGAATTGCCCTGTAAGGGTGCCTTATAAAAATCATAGATAATTAAAGATAATAGAGAAAAACTATCTTTTCTAATACAGTAAGAGGCAGAGAGGTGTTTTTTTTTTTTTCCTTCTTCTTAAAATACTGTATGGAATTGGGTTTGGTGGTAGGAGTAGAAAGGCAGTGGGAGTGAGGCTGGGTGAGAGGGGTAATAGGAAACAAGGCCTTTGCAGCCTGGCACTCCACACTGAGCAAGGCCTCCTAGACAGCACTCACTCCATCCCTCCTTCCACCACAGAACCTGCCCTGGGCGGCTGCTGTGCCACAGGCCCTGTTGTGGGCAGTGGGAATGGAACAGTAAACAAGGCAGGAATGTCGCCCAGAGACCGGTGGGGCTCACCTTCTATGAAGATTCACACAGATAAACGTATCTTTTAGGATAAGCTTTTTTTTTTTTCCCCAGGAAATTTCATGGAAGTAAAGTATAACTTTCCTGTAACTGTCTAATTTTTGTTATCATTTCAAATTACTAACTCTCATGTTAGTTTGTATCTTAAGACAATCTAAACTTAGAAAAACTTCTGGTGAACTTGATGTTGATGCTTAATTTAAACTTCTTACCTGGTCCTTACCTAAAGTTTTTCTTTAATGATAATTCTATAATTATCTTGCCAATTTGTCCAGTAATTGTATAGCAGCCAATTTAACACTATATTTTTCTATGCATTTTGAATTCTGAAATGTGCATTTCTTTATCTCAAGGCCTAGAGTTAATGATTCTATATTTTCATTTCAGTGCACATCAGAATTACATACAGATTTGTTTTTTTTTAATTACTGCATATTATTTCAAAAGTTGAAATCATTTACGAATTTTAGAAAACTTCTTACTAAAATATTCTTCTATTTTTTTTAAATGAAACCAACTATGAATAAAAAGGGTTCATGTATTATTATTTTTATTAACTACAGGGCTCCCACTGGTGATTGGTTTAGTTTTCCAAACAGTAAAACTCAATTGTCTCATAAAATTTAGAAGACACCATTGTTTAAACAAACTAATATAAACACAACATTTAAAAAATGTGAAGTTAAAAAAATCTAAGCCCAGATTTTAACATGGTCCTTCAATATAAACTGATGATGAAAGGCTGTTCTATAGACAAAACTGGCTATAAAATTTACACACCAGTTACAGGGGGAGGCAAGAGCAGAGCACAGGAAAATGATCATGCATAAGCTGGACAGCAAATGTGTACTGGAAAGGAGAATTCCTACAAATTCAGATGACTGGTCAGTCTTCAACCTCCTTTCATTATTTTAAGAAACAGAGGTTTCCATTGATTGTTTCAGAGAGCACATGTTTATTACTTTTACTAGTTCTTCAGAATCTTTATATTTGGACTTAACAGCTATGTATATTTGTTTACTTGTCATTGTAATTCTTTTCTCCATGTATATTGTGTTAGCTCAGAGTTCCTTTTGGGCTTCTTTAGAAACATTCTTAGCTCCCTGGCAGCCTTTTACAATGTATTCTTCTCTGATGGTTCTTGTCCATTTTGGTCTCATCATTTTTTCTCTTCCAAAAATGTCTTATATTTACTAATTTAATAATTTCCAGTACGTTTACAGATTTTGAAGAATTTTGTTCAGTCATTTAGTGGAATTTTAGGGGAAAGGAGGATACATGAATAAGCATCTCTGAAAGTGAAGTTCTTGACTATTTTTTGAAAAAGCTCTATATTGAAAACTGGTGAGTTACCCTGTTTTTTAGAATATATTCCATTTTAGCAGCTAATCATGCTTATAGTTTTTATTGTGTAACGGTGTTATGGTTTTAGGCTTTGAAAATTTTAAAGAAAATATATAATATCCAGAATGGAGACAGCATAAAGAATTAAAATACTTTAGTATTCTTTAAAGTTGGGTGAGCGAAATGGAAGACAGGAAGCAGCTTTTGTTTGGGGCTCTGTGTGTGGCAAGTAAGGCAGTAACCACCTTAACACACGGCATGCACTGACTCCTCAGAGGAAACCTGTAATATTGGCAGTGCTGCCCCATCTGACTAAAATGTAGAGAATGAGCTTCCCTGTGCCCCTTAAGTAGTAGTGGCAGTGGCATTTGAATTTAAGTCAGATTCTAAAGCTCTTTTCTATGGGCTACCCCTTCAGGGGCCAAAAAAAAAAAAGAAAGAAAGAAATTTCTTAATTCTAGGAGGCAACAGACATGCAAATTAAACTGTTAAACATGTCCTCAGTCCAAGGCTAAATTCACAGTGCTTTGCTCTTAGTGTTATGAGTGTCTGGAAGGCCACATGAAACATATAATCTGTGGTGTTGGAGTGGGGGTAAATGTGACCCGGACATAGAAGCAATTACAGATTTCTTAGATTTTTAAAAACGTGACCTCCACTCAGTGAATATTTACAGAGCACACACTGAATTTCTATACTGCTTGGATTTCTATACTGCTTGAATTTCTATACAAAGGGCAAAAGGCACATTCCCTCTATACTATGTGCCCAAGCCAGTGTGGTGATTAACAGGCTTAGTCATTGCATTGCCATATTGTCCTAGTGACAACAGAGTACAGCACAAGGTGCTAGATGCTCACTCAGAAAAGATGCATAGTACCCAAACTGGAGTTACTCCATACTTTTGGAAACAGTCCATTTCAATAATTAAACAGAGGGGAAATATACTAATGTGAAAATCTCTGATATAATCTCTCTTCTGAGGCCGTCAGGAAGTGCTTACTAAAGTGCAGACTGACATGTTTTCCACATCTGAGAACCTCTATTCTCTGTATCCAGGATGGAGTTTTACTCAGTTGCATCGAGTTTTCTGACCCAAACCACTGTTGTTAACAGTGCTATTAATAATCACAAGCGAATAGCTTAAAAGCTCTTTGGCACAGCAGTTAACACACCTCCTCATCATCCTGACAAGTGGTCAGCTCCAACTACATTCAGCTGCTGTAGGTGTGTCCAAGGGTGTTAATATGCAGGCAGTTAATTCAGAGGTGTTCAAGAGTAATTATGCAGCCAGTCAATGAAGACTGCCACCACTTGGGTCCATTAAAGGATCTGCGCTGTTTTCTTTAGCAGAAGTAAATGTGACTGTTACTTCTGTTAACTGTTTCTTGCTCTACCAGCCAAAGCACTGGCTTTGTAATATGTATGTCTGGATTAAGTACAATTGATGATATATTATTAGGTTTAAATATTAAAACAGAACTTTACGTTTTTAAGACCATCTTGGCTCACTGCAACCTCTGCTTCCCGGGATCAAACTATCTTCCCACCTCAGCCTCCTGAGTAGCTGTGACTATAGGCATGTGCCACCACACTCCACTGATTTTTAATTATATTTTTTGTAAAGGTAAGGCTCATTATATAGCCTATGCTGGTCACAAACTCATGGGCTCAAGTGATCTTACCACCTTGGCTTCCCCAAGTGCTAGAATTACCGGTCTGAGTCATGGTGCCTGGCCAAAATATAACTTTAATAATGAAGGTGTTGTTGTTAATTCCTACCTCGGCATTTCTTTCATCAGCTGATTTATTTCATCCTCTACTGTTTCTAGTTTTACACTCTTGGGAGACTTAATTTACCATGTTTGATTGAATTATGAAGAAATTACAATACTTTGGCTTTGGCTTATAACATTTTGACATTAAAAAATTCAGGTAACTTCCTCATCTAATGTGAAGGATTTCGACTTTAATGTTACATTTATATTCAGAGAGAATGCCTGGTAATAAGAAATTTAGTATATTCAGCAAACATTGGGAGTACTATTTTTCAAATATAAAACTACAGAGGAAACATAGGAGGGCAACAACTCAATTGAGGGAGTTAGGTATTAATTCTGACTCCACTAATAACTAACTGCATTAACACTTGAAGAAGATGTATAACTCTGTATTTATAGTCCTACTTTCATCATCTATAAAATAAGGATAATCATATTTAGCGTATACATGGCTATTGTGAGGCATTAAAGAGCCACACATATGAAATTTCCGGCACATGTGTGTTCTCAAAACACAACCACAAGGTTCTACTCCTAGTGTAACAACATAAGCTCCAACCAAACTTAACCTTGGACAAAAACTAAATTTTGGATAAAATACAAAAAGCAATTACTTAAAGTTACTGGGTAACGACTAGGTAGATTCTAAAGGGTTTCTGACACTTGAAGAAAGGTAACTGAATGAGGTGACTTCTTAGGGTGCTCAGCATGAGGACAGGCTGCAGGAGGCATGCCAAGCGGCTAAGGCTCCAATGGAAGGCTCCGAGTCTTTGCTGCCTGAAGAATCACAAGCCAAAGTTTTGAGCAACCACAGCTGCTGGAAAGTGAGGAAGGAACTGCAGAAGGAAGAGAGCCAGAGATAGGGAGCCACAAATTCTGTGTATGAACTGTCTCCAACTCTCCAGTGACAACTGAACCACAAATGCATAGAGCAGACCCTAAGTATCCTTGAAAAGGATGAAGGATCTCATCTGAGATTTTAGCTGCTTACCAACAGATACAGTCTGTAGTTGGAGTTCAATTAAGCTATCTGCTAAGATATTGCAAATAAAATAAAATAAAAGCAATACTGTTTGGAGGAATATAACAAATTCCAGAGTTTCCACAGCACAATATTTACTCCAATAAAACCAGATTAATTAGCAGAGAAGGAATAAAACAAAGCTCTCAAAACTTCATAATGTATAAAAGTATAAGCAGGGATCTCAGTTTTAAAAATCACCCACTTTTTCTTCCTTCCCTCCTGTCTCACCTCTTCATTCTTTCCCTCTCTAGAAACTCCCCACCAGCAATGCATGCTTATCAAATTATGTTCTTGCCTAAGAAATTCCAGAGGATAATCTTAAACCTGGCACAAAGCCCCTGTGGAATCCCCCCCACTTAGCAGGAGTCAAGAACAATTAGTCCGCCACCACTGGTCTGAAGTCAAGGTAACACCAGCCAGACATCCAGGTGGGCGATTACCCAGGATAGTCATTGGAACAAGACTCGCAGCCCCTGCGCTCTGCAGCACTTCCACCTGTGTCCCACACCAAGTTTCCCTTTAAAAACTGTAGGCTACATTTTAAAATTTCACCATCTTCTCAACTGGTTGATTCTCTAATTAAACCTGCTTTTCTTCCCATCAACCCTCACCTCCTATGTTTGCCTCTTGTGTTTGGCTTTTGAGCAGCCAGCAAGCAAACCTGGGTCTGATTACAAAAGAAAATATCCTGGTAATGAACAGATTAAAAAAAAAACTCAGCAGAGAAGTAAAAACTATTAAAAATCAAATGAAAATTTTACATCTGAAAATAAAAAGGATCTGAAATGAAAAAGTCACCAGATTGCCTTCAAAATACAAAGGAAGGAGTCAGTGAACTTTGAGGTTACATTAAGACATAGACTGGTCTGTAAAAAAGACAAAAAATAACAGAAAATGAACAGAGACTCAGCCTATAGGACACTATCAAAAAGACACATGACTTAAATTTCTCAATTCACAATGTCTTCAGTGTTTCATTATTTTTTTTCATGGTATTTACCCTAGGCCAAACCAATAAGTAACAAATTTGGTGATTAAATTGTGAGTACCGAACAATTTACATATTTATTTCCCAAAACTTTGCCGCTGTTTGAGAAGTAATATATTATAATATGTATTATAATTGAA
Source organism: Sapajus apella (assembly GCF_009761245.1). NCBI lineage: Eukaryota > Metazoa > Chordata > Mammalia > Primates > Cebidae > Sapajus > Sapajus apella. The sequence goes on along the minus strand of NW_022436943.1, from coordinate 58,613,808 downwards.
AGGAAATATTTTATTTCATTATTAAATAGTAGCAGTTATTATGTATATAGAGTGCTACATAAGTTCTCAAACCATGGGATCAGATAGGAGGGCACTGTCACTTTCATTTCCCGATCCATACTTATTTTCAGATAATGATTATTGTTTATCTCAGCACCTGCTAAAATACTAGCTTTACAAAGATGTGACATCATTAAAACCAGTAACATATGATCTAATACTGAAATGAAACTATAAAGAATTATCTTAGGCTGACAGTTCCCACAGTGTGGAAGCAGGGAAAGGGGCAAGTAAAATACCTGAAGAAACAGTAGCTGAAAATTTCTCCAATTCAATGAAAACTGATAAATGACCTTGGGTGCCTGGGATAGCCTAATGTTCTCACTTAAAACCACCACATTAAGCACCCAATATCTGTGAACACACACTTATTACTTAGGAAGAGGGCATACTCTCCTTTGTTCATGTTTCTTCTTGCTGCTTCTGGTATCAAACGCAGGGAGGTAGGACTGCTTCTACGTGGAAGAAAGGGACAGAGCAAAGGCCAGCGGAAAAGCAGCACAGAAGACGCCGAATGTTAGGAGAGGAACAGAAGGCAGCATCCTGGAGGACTCACAAGTGTTGAGTCAGACAAAACTAGTATTTTGACATACCCAGTCCTGTGGCAAATAGTATCGGCATTAACAAAAGAATATTTCTAGTGGTCAACACTTGATCAGAAAGAGGCTGAAGAATGTGCTTTAGCACTTTATTCATATTATTGTTTACTGAGCAATTACCACATGCAAGGTACTAGGAACACATGGGTTTTTATGGATTTATATTACCAATAAGGAATAACCAATGACAGCGTGAATAAATAAGGTAAATCAGTTTGACAAATGACACCACCAGGACTGGGTGTGCTGAACCAGCTTCTGGCTGAGGGGATGGCCCCTGGACACTGGGTGCTTGACAAGGGCTTCTCTGACCAGGTGCCCGTGTATGCTGAGGATGCAATGCTGAGAGGGAGGCAGTCATGTACCTGGAAACAAAGCCTCCAAGGAGAGGAAGAGTAGATGGGAAGGATCTGGGCAACAAATGAGCTGTGGCTCTTCAAGGAACAATAGAAAGGAGATCAGTAAGGCTGGAGTTAAGACAATGGAAAAGTGGAATAAGATAGAGTCAGGAAGGGGAGGAGAGTGCCAAGTGCTGGATCACGTAAGTGCATATGAGGAGTGTGGATTCTCTTCTAACTGGAAAGGAAGGCACTGAAGGATTGTAAGTATGGAAAATATAAGATCACATTTAATTTGAAAAAGTCATTGTGACTGAAAATGGACGAGTAGTGTGGATTAGACCGAGAAGGATGGCAGAGCTGATTAAAGAAAAAAATGACTTGAGGTTTAATTTAAAGGCAAAATAAAAAAGACTAAGGAACTGAATATGGCAAACAGGAATGCCACTAAAGAAATTATCACATTATATGAAGGCAAATTTATGGCTATCCATTGAAGATTTTTATCTACATTTCACCAAGGAGACTGGAATGCTGACATATGTATGTGATGTCTGGGAGACTTATGTTTCTCTTTTTAGTTTATTTTTATTTTTGTTGAAACAGGGTCTGGCTATGTTGCCCAGGCTGGTCTCAAGCTTCTGGCCTCAAGTGATCCTTCTGTCTTGGCCACCCAAAGCACTGGGATTACAGGAATGAGCTACTGTGCCTAGTCTGTTTCTCTTTTTACTTATCTATATGCATTTTTCTGCTCACTTTTTGGGTGAGATTAGAGGACAGATGTTTGAATCTCTATTATTTCAAAGGAGTAAGAGACAATGCCTTTTGATTGGGAGGTCTGCGATCTACTATGGCATCAATAATGGACCTAGCCACTTATGAACACATACTATTTACCCTGAATTTACAAATAAATAAACAAATGTAAACTGGTAATGTAGGGATAAAGACAAGTTTGGAGACTTTCAGAAGAGTTTTTAAAATGTATTTTGTTGTATTTGGCATACATGAGAAAATGTACAGGCTCCCATCACAACAAAGATAAAACTAATATGGAAATGCAGTAGGATGAATAGTAGGCCAATCAAAATTATGCTGTCCTAATCCCAGGAACCTGTTCATGTTAACTTATCTAGAAAAAGAAATTTCACAGATGCAATTTAGATCTTGAGATAGAAAGATTACTCTGGATTATCCTGGTATGCCCTAAATATAACCACATGTCTCTGTAAAAGGGAGGCAGAAGGAGATTATAGATACAGGAGGAGAAGGCTGTGAGAGGATGGAGAGGTTAGAGTGATGTGCCTACAAATCAAAAAATGCTATAGTCATCAGAAACTGGAAAAGACAAGGAAACGAATCCCCCTGAGAGCCTCCAGAGGGAGAGCGACCCTGCCAACTCTTTGACTTTGGCCTAGTGATAGTGATTTTCACATCTGGCCTCCATAACTATGAGAGAATGCATTTCTATCATTTTTAGCCAAAAAAATCTGTGGTAATTTGCCACAGCAATCACATGAAAATAATGTAGCAGGTAGGTAATTTCTTAAGATTTTAAGTAAATTTAATGGAAGAAAAAATAAAAATGAGATTTACCACTTACTACCTACACAAATTATCTCATGAAATCATCAATAGCAACCCTATTATTATTAGCTCTTTTTGTTAAGAGAGAAAATCCATATGTGTCATGCCCATACCTATGTTTACTGCATTTGTAACTGCTCTGACATTGGTCTGATCACCAATGCATAATTGAGGAAGTGACTTTTTGTTTTCCCAAATAAACTTAGAGATATACAAGAATGCTATTTTAAATTTTTTCATGCAAAATTCTATCTAAAATAAAAATCTATCCATACTCATAAGTTTAACTGAAAAAAAATTTGCATTTCTTCTTTCCATTGACCTCTTTTTGGACAAAGATTGAAAAATTAAAAATAATTATCAAATAAATTTGAGATAGTCTTATCAGATTTATGATTTCTTTAAAACACTTTTCCCATTAACATTAATCACCAATCCAAGGACAGAAATAAAACCTCCGTGTACCTAGACCAGCTCAGGAATTTACAGATACCATAGAGCATTTACGGTGAATAAAAAGACAACAAGCATGTGGACACTGACTGGGTGTCTGACACCGTGCTTAGCATTGGTGGTGTGGCAGTGAACTAGTCTGACAGTTTACTCAACGGCAAAACACAAGTGACTGCTATCCCAATCTTCATATCTATGCAATTATTTACATAAAAAACAAGCCTCATTTTAAAGAATTAAAAAATTAATATTACAGAGAATAATAATTTACTTAGAATAATAAGTTAAGCTAATAAGTGTCACTTATTACCTAAGCTAATAAGTGTCACAGGTTATATTTAAGCTCAAGAACACCTCACTCCAAAGCAAATCCCCTTAATATGACATCACACGTTGTTTGACTATTGGCTTAAAAAAGTTATTATTATTTTTAAAGTCATGGGGTCTTACTATGTTGCCCATGTTGGAGTACAGCAGCTATTCACAGGTACTATCATAGAACACCATGGCCCCGAACTGCTGGCCTGATTCCCGAGTAGCTGGGACTACAGGCATGTGCCACCATGCACAGATGAATACAAGTTTTGTTTAGATAGAACTGGTTTGGGCTATTAGTAAAGGAATATGGTATGTTAAGTTAAAAATAAATATTACACCTACCTGGTTATTGCTGGGGCTGGTACACCTCTTGTACGCAAGGTGGGTTTCCCTCGAACCACTGGAACATCTGCATTTTCTGAACCACCATTCAAATATGTTAATTCCTGAAGCTGTGCTTGCCTGATCTCATCATTATAATCCTGCACAAAAGACAGAAGATAGTATAATTCACCTCATGTTCGAAATATAAAAATATTTAGAACAAAACGCAAGTAATTCTTATTAGAAAAAAGGGTTAGGAAAATAGTTAAATTTACAAGACAAGATACAAGTTTACTAAGATAAAAATGTGATGACAAATTTTTTTTTAAAGAAAAGGAAGAAAGAAAACTACAGCATTTTTTCCTCAAGCTAAAATTTTCTATAATCAGCCATTAATTCCTTTCTTTGGACATACTTTCCAAGTGAGACATTTATAATAAAATTAAAATATCCTAAAACTGATATATGGGCATTGTTATTTACAACTCAATTCAACTAGCAGGTATTAATTACCTATGATGAACCAAGTAACAGAGAAACAAAGAGGAATTAAGCCATGGCCCAGTATCCAAGGACTTCAATCTAGCAAAGAGGAAGGATATATATATATATATATATATATATATATATATATACACACACACACACAATAGGATAGCTTACATGTAGCTAAGAACCACAGGGACACAGGGTTTATGTATATCTCCAACAGAAAAGTATACAAGTTGTGAAATTCAACATTTTCAAAATTGAACACCTAAATCTTATTCCTGAAAATTTGCTCTTCTTCTTTCATCTTACACTATTATCCAAATATTCAAGTAAGAAACTCTAGGAGTCATCCTTGATATCTCCCTCTTCCTTAGCACCCTGAACTCCATTCAACAATCCTCAACGAAGACATGGGTAACTACAAGTGTAATCTACTTTATAGAAAAGGGAAAGTTCAGGCCTAAAGAATCAAAAAGGAAATAGTAACTTCGTTACAAGAAGTGCTGCCTAAGGATGAGAACTAATTACCAGAAGATGGACAGCAGAGTGTTACACACAGAAGGAAAAACACATTTTAAAACCTAAAGCAGGCTGACCATGGCAGTTCACGCCTGTAATCCAGCACTTTTCGAGGCTGAGGTGGGAAGATCACTTGCACCTGGGAGGGGGATGCTGCAGTGAGCCGTGATCATGCCACTGCACTCTAGTCTGTGTGACCAAGTGAGACTCTGTTTCAAATGAACAAATATTTAAAAAGAAAGAAAGAAAGAAATGTAATGCTGAGTTCAGGGAACGAAAAGAGGTGCTAAATGGCTGAGCTGAAAAAACAATCTGGGTGGAAATAGAAGCTTAAAGTGAAAGACAGAGCGGAGGTCAAATCATGCAAAACTTTAAGTCCTATTAAAGATAACTTAACTGTTTAAAATTAAGATTACTGAGGAGCCTTTCTTGCTGTATTTCTCTCTTGCTTTTTTTTTTGGTGACAGGGTCTCACTCTGTTCCCAGCCTGGAGTGCAGTGGTGCAATCATGGCTCACTCCAGGCCTGAATTCCTAGGCTCAATTCTTAAATATCTACTTTTTTTAAATAAAAGATTTCAAACCAATAATCTAACCTTTTACCTTTACAAGTGTAACAGATAAACAAATCAAACCCAAAGTAAGAGGAAAAAAATAACAAAAAATAGAGCAGAAACAAATGAAAAAGAGCAGAAAATAGAGAAAAATCAACAAAATCAAAAGTTGTTTGTTTAAAAGGCTAACAAAATTAATAAACCTTTAGCTAAACTCACCAAGAATAAAAGAGACTGTTAAAATTACAAATGAAAATGGGGCATCACTTGGACTTTAAAGAAATAAAAGATCATCAGGGAATTCTACAAACAACCGTATGCCAAAATATTTGGTAACATAGACAACATGGATGAACAAGGACAAAAACTACCAAAACTGACTCAAGAAGAAACAGAAATATGAAGAGAAAATAACAGGTATGAAATAATAAGAAAGATCTATTTGTTCTCTGCCGCAAGTTTCTTACAGGGAGCACCTGAACCCCTTAGAATTTAGTAATAGAGGTGAGAGGAACATCTTTTGTTACTCATAATAAGCCCCTTTCAACCATACCTGAGTATGCTAATGAGGCAACTCCTGGAGGATAGGAGTTATTTCCCAAAAAGACTAAGGCAGAATTAGAGGGTTGAAGCTTCAAGCTCTAACTCCTTATAACCCTTATACCTCTGGGAAGGGAAGAGGGGTTGGAGTCTGACTCAGTCACCAATGGCCAAAGACTTAATTAGTCATACTTATATAATGAATCCTCCATATAAACTTTGAATGATGGGATTTGAAGAGGTTCTGGGTTGATTAACTACCTGTCTGCCCTGAGGGTGGGTGGTACATCCCCAACTGTACAGGGACAGAAGCTCCTGTGCTCAGACCTTGCCCTATGTACCTCTTCAACTGGCTACTCGTCTTTATAGTATCTCTTACATTACAGTGACCAGTAATAGTAAACAGGTTGTTACTCTGAATTACATAAGTTGTTATGGCAAATCACAGGATCTGAGGAGAGGGTTCTGTATTCTCAATTTGTAGTCAAGTTGGTCAGAAGTGAGGGAGGCCTGGGACTTAAAACTGGCACCTAAAGTGTAGCAGTCTAATCTTAAACTTGTGAGGTCAGATGCTATCTCCAGACAGTGTCAGAACTGTAAGTCACCTTAGAACACTGATTTGGTGTCTGGAGAGTCAAAGAACTGGCTAGTATTTGGGGCAGGGGAACATCTGCTATCAGAAGTGCTGTGTGTAGAAAAAGTTTTTTCTTTAATAAGAAAAACGTAAAAATAAATACTCAAAAATTTGCCTTCAAAGAAAAGCCCAAAATTCAATAGTGAATTTTAATAAACATTTAATTAAAGAATTAATGCTAATCCTTCACAAACTCTTCAAAAATTTAATAGGAGGATCACTACCTTACACATTCTATGAGGCCAGTATTGTCCTGATAGGAAAACCAGATATAGAAAGCACAAGATAAGGAAACTATACACAAATATGCTTATATTAAGCATACAGATAGATGTTAAAGCTGTCAAATAAACATTAAGAAACCAAATGCAGCAGCATAATTAATACACAAGAACCAGGGTGAATTTATTCCAGGATTATAAGGTTGGTTTAACATCCAAACATAAATTAATGTAATAATATAATAAAATAAAGGACAAAAACTACATGGTAACTTCAACAGAGAGAAACACATTTGATGGAAGAATCCAACACTCCTTGAGGATAAAAACACTCATCAACTAGGAAAATCCACAGCTAACAACATATTTAACAATGAAAGACTGAATGCGTTATCCTAAGACAAGACAAAGATGTCTGCTATTACCACTTCTACTCAACATTGTACTTGAGGTTCTAGCCAGGACAGTTATGTAACAAAAAGGAATAAACAGTATCTACACAGGAAAGGAAGAACTAAAACAATCTCTGTACACAGGTGGTACAAACCCGTGTATAGAAAATCCTAAGTAATCGACAAAAAAATTAATAAAACTAATAGGAGTTTAGCAAGGTTTTAGGACACAACATTAATATACAAAACTCAGTTTTGTTTATTTACACCAGCAGTGAACAACTCAAAAATGAAATTTAAAAAACAATTCCACTTACCTCAGCATCAAGTATAACATACTTAGGAATAAGATCACAAAATAAAGCAAAAGTTGTATACTAAAAACTACACAACATTCATGATTTCTTTTAATCTAAATAAAATGAAAAAATATCCAATGTTCATGGACAGGAGGTCTTAATATTGTTAAAATGATAATACTTTGCAATCTGATCTACAGATTGAATTAAATCTCAACTAAAATACCAGCTGGCTTATTTGCAGAAATGGACAAGTTGATCTTAATATTCATATGGAAATTCAGTGGAACCCAGAACAGCCAAAACAATCTTTAAAAACAAGAAAGTTGGTGGGATGGCATGTCCCTGTTTCAAAACTTACTGCAAAGTTATAGTAATCAAGACAGTGTGGTAATGGCATAAAAGAGACATAAAGATCAATGAAATAGAAGTGAGAGCTCAGATACAAGTTACAGTCAATTGCTTTTTAAGTAGTGTCTTCTACAGCTGGTGCTGCAGTAATTAGAAAGCCATATAAATATAAACAAATGAAAAAAAAAATAAAGGGGGAGACCCAAATACTTCATGTTATACACACAGAATAGATCAAAATGAATCAAGAGTCCTAACTGTAAGTAACTAAAACTAAAAAAACGCTTAGATCAGGGGTGTCCAATCTTTTGGCTTCAGTGGGTCACACTGGAAGAACTGTCTTGGGCCACACATAAAAAACACTAATGATACCTGGTGAGCCCAAAAAAAGTAAACAAAAAAAAATCTAGATGTTTTAAGAAAGTTTACAAATTTGTGTATGGGCCACATTCAAAGCCCTGCTGGGCCGCACCGGGCCCGTGGGTTGGAGAAGCTTGTCTTAGATACAAACATAAGTAGTGAATCTTCACAGAGTATATTGAAAAGCTGTGGCAAGAAACTGAGAAGGATAAGAATATATCACATTACAAAAGCCACAGAAAGTCAGTGTTGTATTTACATTCTGTCAAAGCAGCAAGTCCTAATTCCACGGGATTCATTAACAATAAAGCCACTACTGTCAAAAATAGTCGTTTGGGTGAAAGGTGGAGCTGGAATCTATTTCAGTGGAATAAAGAATAAATAGCAGTAAGCCACAGAAAGTAAAGGCAGGAAGCTTCTTTCAGCTGTATGGCCACCGTGAGAACAAGAGAGAAAGGATCATAGCTTGTAGGGAGGAGCAGAGGATTTTAAGACAGAAGAAACATGAGCATACTTGAGTGTAAATAGATGATTCGGAGGAGAGAGATTCCTGAATTATTTATTATTTAGAATTAAAAACATGAAGAAATTCAGGAAATTTAAAAAAATATTACCCCTTTTCAAAACAGAATGCAAAAGAATTACTTGAAACTTATGGAAGGCATTCTAGAATTAAAAATATATATATGAACACCAATCAAAAGGCAAGCTGAAATCATAATCAGCTAACATTTGCAAAGCAGGAAGAAGTAAAGGCAAATGATGACTAATAGAAGTCACTATGATTGACAGGAAAAATTAAGAATGGAGTCAATATTTTATTGTAAATATAGATTCTTTCCCTGACTTATTTCAGGTATTGTGACCTCAGGGGGAGCGTCTGAATCTTTCCATCATTATTTTAACCTCTCTAAAATAAGCCTATTAGCATGTCCCCAGCCATTTTACTGGAAATGTGTGAAGATAAATATATAATTTGTAAAGCACATTCTAAATAAGTGTTTTGTAAAACTCTAAATAAAATGTGCTATGTAAATGTTAAATATTTGCCCTGCTGAAAAGTGTTAGGAGGTGTAATACTAAATTGTATGAAGTTAAAAGTGATTTATGTGGAAAGAACACGGTTGAGGTCCTATTCAAAAACATTAAAAAATTAAAAAATATTCTTCTAAGTAAGCTTAGATGATTATAACAATATCACAAAAACTATAAAGTCCATTTAAGATATCATCTTTGAAAAACTACATTTAAAAATAGTATAGTATGGAAAGAAGTATGGAATTTGAATCAATCACATCAAATTGAGGTTAAGCTTAAATTTAAGCAACTGAATTTAACAACTATGTAATTTTGGACAATTTTTTAAAATTCTAGGTGACTATTTCTCCTGGTATCAAATGGACACTACTGATATATCCATTACAATTAGAATTTTCTTGGTCTTTGAAAGAATGCTTTTAAAGTAATAGGGAACACAAATCATCCATAGTAGCTTACAAATGAACTTATTATTGTAATTTTACATTTTAAACTATCATTTTAACTCCCTGTCTGAAAAGTGAAACTGTTATAACCTCATTAACACCATTATGAATTGTAAAGAGAGGAAATGCAATTAAAATTTTGATTAAGTATGTGTAAGCAGGACTTGACTATCCAGTGAGCTTAGAATCTATTCAAATGTATTTTAGCTTGAAGAATGGAGAAAATGTTTTTAAATGAAATCATTAAAATAAACTCAACGAAATTCAGTGGGCTCTCTGTTAGAAATTTACTCTACAGATATATTTGCCAAAATAGGCCAATATCTATGTCTGAGGTTAATCTTAGGATCACTGTATCTATTGTGACCTATAAAAAATAACCTTAATGTTCATTATTTGAGGACCAATTAAATAAACTCCTTAACATGTATATAATGAAATATTATACAGACATTAAAAAGAACGAAGTAAAACTACATATTCTCATAGGAACAATGTCCAAAATCACGTAAGTTAAACTGATATGACATGTGACTTCTGGTACAGCTAAGGGAGGAGCTCAACAAAGCCTCTGCCATAAAAAGCAAAATAAAAACTGACAAATGGTTAAAAGTAACCATTTTAGGAGCCTGAAAACTGACTAAAGGTCAAAATACTAAACTGAAAATACAATATATTTATTCATTTAAAAGTGCTACCTTTCAGGTAAGAAAAATGGAGTCTGGCCTTCTTCTCTAGGGATGCACCTAGTATTGCCATCTTGGGTGGCATCAAGAAACTGACCATCAGGCTAGACAGAAATTGGACCAAGATTCAGGAAAGAAGACAGCCTTGGGAAGCTCGCCACACACCTCTGGCTGGATAGAAGGCTATGTGCATGGACAGCAAGAGAGTGGGAAAAAGCTCTCCATACATCCTCTCCTGGAGGCGAGTGCACATATATGCAGGGGAGACAGGAGGAATCCTGGAGGAAGGGAAAAGCCAGGGCAGACAGGATGAGAGTCTTCTTTGGATCCACTCCCCTGTGTACACACACAGCTCCACCATCAGAGGATGAAAACCTCCCTAACAGAGGTATCTGAGTACAAGCTCCCCCTGGCTGTCCACTAAGCAGTGCTGACACAGACAACATCTCTAGCAGGCCAGGTTTAAAAATAAAACCAAGAAAAAACATGTTAAAAGAGACATTAGCTGTAACTATGAGGAAGACAGACTGCAAATTTAGTCCAACTAAATTATTAAAAAAAAAAATCACCTCAACAAAAATAACCCCTCTGGGAAGAAAATAAATCCAATTATAGGTTTGCTATAATATGTTATCTAAAATAGTTTTCAACAAAAACTAAGAACCATGCAGAGAAACAGGAAAACATGACCCATACTCAGGGGGAGAAAAGCAGTACAAAGAAACTGTCTTGGAGAGGGCCCAGATGTTGGACTTGCAACAAAAGAAAAATTAAAAAGCATATTATCTGCAATGAAAAATTCACTAGAGGAGTTCAACATCAGGTATGAGCTCACAAAAGAATTAGTTAACTTGAAGATTGGTCCAGTAAACTCACCCAGTCTAAGGTACACAGAGAAAAAAGGATGAAAAAAAATGAGTCTCAGAAATCCAGGGAACACTGCCGATATGTATCAACATGCATGTAACTGGAATAAGGGGGTGTGTTGGGGGGAGAAAGGCAGAAAAAGTTTAAATAGCTGAAAACTTTTCACGTTTAATGAAAAACATAAATCGATAGATGCACAAAGCTTAGCCAACAAACAGGATAAACATGTACATCACAGCCAAACTGCTGAAAACCAGAAACAGAAAAAGCCTTGACAGCAGCAAGCAAAAACAACAGATTATATACAGGAAAACAGCAAAATGATTAATGACTCTCCTCATCAAAAGTAACGGAAGTCAGAAGGTGGCAGAGTAGCGTATTCAAAGTGCTGGAGAAACAAAAACCAAAAACTATCAACCAATAATTATATAACCTATATTTTAGTACGTAAGTGAAATAAAGGCATTCCCAGAAGAACAAAACACTTTTTGCTAGCAGACCTAGGTTACAGAAAAGTCTAAAGAAAAACCTTCAGGCTGAAAAGAAATAATACCATATGGCAACTCTATCCACAGGAAAAAATGAAGGTCACCAGAAATACTGTAAGTTAATATAAAAGACTCCAGAAAAATACTGTGCTACAAACCAATATCCCTCATAATTACAGATGCAAAAATCCTTAACAAACTATTAGTAAACCATACCTAGTGACTATAAAGAACACTATATGCCATCATCAAGTGGGATTTATCCTCAGAATGCAAATTTGGCTTCACATCTGAAAATCAACTAATGTAATACACTGTTATTAACAAAATAAATGAGACGAATACCACACAATAATCTCAGGTGGAAAATGACTTGCAAAATTCAATATCCATATTTATACACATATTCATGATAAAAACTCTCACCAATTAGAAATATAAAAAAAATTCAACATGACAAAGGACAGCAATATAAAAGCCTATAGCCAATGGTGCAAGACTGAATGCTTTCCTCCTAATTTTAGCAACAACTGCATTGATGGTTCTAGTCAGTGTAATAAGGAACGGAACACAACAGAAAATAACAACAACGTTACATTTTAAAACATTAAAGGCATCCATATTGAAGAGGAACTAGTAAAATTATCATTATTCATAGATGACATGCTCCTGTATTTCACTAATTAGGATTCCACTTAATCATTGTAATGATTCTATTAAAAAACACCACACTGCAACTAATAAACACATTCGGCAAGATCATGAGATACTAAATCAATATACAAAAATCAATTGTATTTTTATACACTAGTAACCATCTAAAAATAAAATTTCAACAGCTGCACTCACAATAGTATCAAGAAGTATACAATATATACAAATAAATTTTGCAAAAGAAAAGGAAAAGTCTGACGCCCTGAACACTATATAACACTGTTAGGAAAATTTTAAAAATTTATCCTTTTTAAATAGTGAAGAAACATCTCTGTTCATGGATTGGAAAACTCAAAATTGTTAAAGTGAAAATTATCCCCAAACTGATCTACAAATTTAATATAATATCTATCGAATCCTAGCCAGCTTTGTTTTGTTTTACAGAAATTAAGATGCTCATCCTAAAACATAAATGAAAATGCTAAGAAACCAGAAAAGCTAAAAAAAAAAGTTTGAAAAACAACAAAGTTGGAAGATTTATACAACCTAGATTTCCAGATTTACTTAAGGCTAAAGTAATTAAGAGCACACTACTGGTATGAAGACTAGGCATATAAATCAATGAAAAAGAATTTAAGAACGCAGAAATAAACCATATATTTATGTTTAGTAAATTTTCAACATGGTATTAAGGTACTGAACGAGGAAATAATTGTCTTCTCAACATAAGGTGCTAGGAAAGCTGGATATCCATCTAGAAAAAAATCAATTTAGAGACTAACCTCAAATATACAAATTAACTCAAAATGGATTTTAAGTGAAAGAATACTAAAAAACATTTAAAAGGAAACAGTTGAAAATCTTAGTGACCTTCATTCGGCAAAGATGCCTTTAGCCAGTTCAGATTTGGTATGAGGGAAATTAGTTTCTACCTCTGGATGAAGGACTGTAAAGGTCATGGGATAAAAGGCGTTACTGCAGCCATCTTTGGAAAACAGAATCTGTCTCACCTGGCTGGATCCACACTGCCTGGTCCACACTGCATGCTCACCAAAACATACACCTCCCTTTAGCTGTGGTCTTGCCATAGTTTCAATTTTGTACTCATTTATATGAAAAACTGATTCACATCTGACTTTTCTATTAAACTCCATGAGAGATCATGTTTTTTATTAGTCCACACGTGCCTATCACATAGTAAGCCCTTAGAAATTTTGTTTTTAAACTAAATGAAGAGATGGATTGTCACATTTGCTTGTGGGAACTAAAGAAAATACTAGCTATTTCCGTTCCCAGGTTATTACATATTTAATGCAATTCCATGTCCTGGCTTTTTAAAGGCAATAGTGATTTAAATATCCTTTCCCTATAAATATAATCATTGCTTTCCTCACAGATAATATAATCATAATACATGTGCTGTAGTATGTAAGTCAATCCACCAAACTAGCCTGGGATGACTAAAGACAGTCTTATCCCAGAGAGCTATTTGGCAGATGTGTCAGCTTCTATAAAATAAATTGTCTGCAGAGCCAAAGTGTTGAATGCTTTATGATTCTTTTTATCAAGAGCATGCAAATGACATAAAAAGTCCTTTTATCAAGAGCATACAAATCACACAAAAGACTTAAATCAACATTTAACAGAGGTAGAAATGTATTCCCTTTAAATTGTCACAGCCTTAGCAATGTCAAGGTGTTTAAAAGGGTTAAAACAGGCTGTCAATCTTTAACAAAACATCCAAAATACTTGGCAGAAGCTAAATAGCCCTATCCCCTCTGTGCTCATTATGGTTATGTCTGTTATTGTATTTATCATGCTGTACTAAAATGTCTGTTGATACTTCTCTTTTCCTCTAAATTACATCTTATATTATACTAAATGAGGGCAGGGACTACTTTTATTCAAGTCCGTACGCCAACGCCAAGCACAGTGCATGGCACACAGAAGGCCCTAATGGTTTTGTGTTGGTGAACCAAAAAATTGTGAAGTGTCACATAAAATCATAGGACTTAGGGTTTCAAAACCCGAACTAGTGACTGTGCTATGCAAGTTTTTAGCCATGTAACCTTGGCCCTATTATTTAATCTCCCTAAAATTCCAACACCTCATATATAAAGAAGGAACAATGCCAGGTAATTCACAGGGACACTGTAAGGTCTACTTGAGGTGATGTCCATAAAGATTTTTAGCAGATAAGGAGCCATGTAAATAACAGTTACAGACAAGAATTATCAAGGATTAAAGTAAAGAAAGGACTTTAAAGTACAAATTAACTATCAAGAACAACTGTACTAACAGGGATGAGGAACTTTTTGATTTCTTCCAAAGCATGTCCCATCCTGGCATAAGCTTCTGCAGGTGGGGCAAACACTTCAATGAGAACATGGAGATCATCATTGAGATGGAAGTACTTTGCTTCTCCACTTTTCCTCAACTCTTCTTCCTAGAAAAAAGAAAAATATAATAACATTTAAAAACGTCTAATCATAAGAAATGAAAAAATACATATAAAAATAAAAACTACCCCCCAAAAATAAAAACAATCCATTTGGCACATGGTTGTCATAGAAAATTCACGTGACAGCAGACACCACTCTAACAAAGATGGTTTAAGCTATAAATGTGATCCTGACCTTCCCTGGCTTTTACACAGTCCAGAGGCTTCCTACTGCTGCTGGAATAACATCCCCCTCCAGATGCTGGCAGGTAGGAGCCCCATCATCTGCTCACTTCTGCTGCTAGGTTGCCTTCATGTTCTTCAGTCTCCTTTAATCATCCCTCAGCAGCCACTGTACACGCTTCCTCTGTGCCTTTCAACCTGGCTGAGCTCATGTGCTCACTTCTACACTGGCTATTGTGTGTCTGTGATGCTAGTACAAGGCACTTATCACTATTTGAAATACCTTATTTTAAAAAACATGTCTATTTTCTATTTTCCCTTAGTGGAAAGTGATTACCACGGAGCAGACACTGTGACTGCCTTGCTTAGTGATGCATTTTCCATGTCTTGAAAAGTGTTTGGTATACAGATGTTCAACAAAGATTTGTTGAATGAATGATTAAACATTCATTCAATGCTATGTCAATTTGCTTGTTCACATATTCATTTAAAAACCATTTCGACATGCCAGGCACTATATTCTATCTGAGAATAAAACAGTGAATAAAACAAAATGAAAGATTTTATTACATTATTTTACATAATTATGACAAGTTTTTAATCTTTGTTTACATAACGAAATTCAGGAGGAAAACTAAAAGAAGAAAAAACAGATCATTAAGGAACTACTAATTTTGCTCCTTTGTCTTTTCCTAACTAACCTTCAATTTTAGGTCCTGATTTTTCAGAATCTGGGTATTCCATTAGTCTTTGTTTCCAATGTTAAAATAAGACAGATTAAGATTAACAGAATCTGAGACTAATTCCCAAAAGATAAGAAATCTTTCTAGTCTTTTAAAAAGGCTATCCCATAACCAAGAGACTCCCTGGCAATACCACCTTTTAAGTTGACAATTAGGCAAGAGGCCAATGATGAAATGCTAGAGGTACGTAACCATTGACTTCACCCTTGCAAGATTCAACTTCTGTTACTTGACTAATTTGAACTCTTACAAAGAAAAGAAAGACACAGAGCAAGAAATGGGCATGGGATTTAGTCAGCTATATTTTCATCTCAGCTATGCCAGTTACTAGTCATGTGAGTTTCGACAGACTATATGTAATCCAATACTTAATTTGCAAAACCAGTTTATTAGTAGCACGTGTATATTAATGTAGAACTACTGAGAACACAAGGGACAGCTTTATATAAATGCCTGGTGAAAGGAGGCAGTCTATATACTACCTAGTATACTGCCTAACATATAGTAGGCACTCAATACATGCTAGCTTCCTTCACATTAATAGAAAGTAGGCCAATGTAGGGTCACAGCCCTACAGGGTCATGGGGTGCCCCTTTCGCTGTGCTGAGGCACTGGATCCAAGAAATAAAGAAACAGGCACAGAGGACTGGAAAAGAAAGCTGGGCTCAGGGAGCCATGCCACTTACAAGCAGAGACAGGCAAGGCCCTGAAAGTCCAGAAGCATCTGTATTTATTAGGTACAAGACAGGGGGAAGGGTCGGGAGTGAGGTCATCTACAGGCTTAATGATAGGGCATACATAATCACGTGGGTAGCAAGCAAGGGGGCCATGCCATTAGGTCACCTAGTCAGACAGGTGGGCCGTGTGCAGTAGGAGGCTGTGCCGTGCGCAGTAGTAAAAAGTTGTGTACAAAAAGGTGGTCTACCCCCACTAGGTCACCAAGGCAAGGAGGTGAGCCACAAGTGCCGTGCCCAACACTACTTATCTGGGGGCTGGAGACTTCAAAGGATTCCTATAGAAGGATGCTGTAAACCAATGCAGTGGGAGCTGGCAGAATGTGCTCTTCTCTAAGATATTTTATAAGAGGATGATTAGCCAGCACAGTAGTGAGAAAAGCTGACACGGTGTCCAAAAACGTGGTGCGATTATACCAGAGGGGTTCTTCTCCCTCAGTTATTCACAGGATCTCAGGCCTGAGGCCTGCTTTCCACAAGAACTGGATACAAGGTACTGCAACTCCGTTTCAGGAGAAATAACTCTTGCTCTAAGCTGGCCATGCAGCAGATACTGAGTGGTGCCGTCTAGGTCCTGACCTGCCATATAGCACATGCCCTTTCAGGCAGGGGTACTATCACTTGGGTCATTGATTCTTGTCCTGGTCTGGCTGTTTTCCCATGTACTTGCTTCTGTTCTGTGACTGCTCTAGGCATCCCTCCTACTACAGACTACTACATGGTTATATAGAGGATTAAATAAACCAGCACTAAATGTGCCTGTACAGCTCTGACTACAATCCCTTATATGATTATATAGAGAGATTATATGGAACTAAGTATGATTATGTATATAAGATAGAGATAAGTAAGCAGTAAGTTATACTTCAGGTACTAATTGTGCCTGGGGTCTGCACAGCTGTCCTTCCTTGGTGCCCATGTTGGGGGTTACCCACAGGCCAGAAACGGAATGAAAAAATATACGGGAATATATGTAAATATAAGCTCCCATAACATTCTATAAATTCCCTTTGAAATTTGTCTTGACCATAAAACATTATACCAACTCTTCATTATTATAATCAGAACATTTCAACTATTTGATCTGAATCTCTCTCATTGCTCAAGTTTTAAAAATTGGATTCTCGCCGGGCGCAAAGGCTCATGCCTGTAAGCCCATCACTTTGGGAAGCTGAGGTGGGCAGATCACAAGGTCAGGAAATCTAGACTATCCTAGCCAACGTGGTGAAACCCCATCTCTACTAAATATATAGAAATAAGCTGGGTGTGGTGGCGCACACCTGTAATCCCAGGTACTCGGGAGGCTGAGCAGGAGGATTGATTAAAACCAGGAGGTGGAGGTTGCAATGAGTTGATCATGCCACAGCACTCCAGCCTGGCAACAGAGCAAGACTCCGTCTCAAAAAAAAAAAAAAAAAAAAAAAAAAAGTATTCTGTGTACAGCAATTCATCTCTGAAAGCACAAATTATTGAAACAAACATTTATCCCTTTCTAATAGAATACCAAAATAATGATTTTAATGAGTGATTATAATTGTTCATTCTTATTCAAGCATTTTCATTTCTATCAAAAACTTAAGTTGCAACAGAGAGGATTTCTTATCGTAGCTGTAGCCATGGTACAATTCCAGAGCAAGGGGTTATCACCAAACTATTCTATAGATTAATGATGAAAGGCAATGTGTTATTTGGAGAAAAACACAGGTGTTGAAATTCTGCATTAAATCCCAAACCCAACATTATTTGTATGACTTGGGCAGGTTACATTACCCTCATCTTAAAGGGGTGATTGTTAAGTGGGGAAAATAATAGTATAGTACTTATCTCAAGGCTGTTATAGTAATAAAGAGTTAACAGACACAACATCTTTAGGATTAAGCCTTGCACATAATAAGCCCTCAGTAAATAATAAATGTAGTAATGATAATTATTATATAACTATAGCTTTATTTATTCTATTATTGTACAGTATAGATGATGTGGGCAAAACATCTAGCATGATGTTTGGAATAAACTGAAGGCTCAAGAGACCAGAGCATTGTCATGATTATTATGCCATGTAACCAGATGATATACATCAGTAATGACTCCCATAATTTCATCAATGTAGCAAATAAATGAAGAAAATAAATTATATTCACATTAGACTTTAAATAGTGAACACTTTTAAAATCTAAAAGGATGAGATTATAACACAAAGTAATGGGAATCTCTTTATAAATGAACATATTATTAACTGATAACTTCTGAAAATTAAAATTAAACTAGAAAAAAGGATCAACTGAAATCAATATTTAAGAATTCAGGCAGTGATGGGCTGATTATAATATAGCAGATTATAATATAATACAGGGATACTAGTAGTATCCATTTTTTTTTTTTTTTTTTGAGACAGAGTATCACTCTGTCGCCTAGATTGGAGTGCACTGGCTTGATCTTGGCACACTGCAACCTCTGCCTCCCGGGTTGAGTGATTCTCCTGTCTCAGCCTTTGGAGTAGCTGGGATTACAGGCATCATCACGTGGATTACAACCATCACATCTGGCTAATTTTTTTTATTTTTAGTAGAGACAAGGTTTCACCATGTTGGCCAGGATGGTCTCAAACTCCTGACCTCAGCTGATTCACCTGCTTTGGCCTCCCTAAGTGCTAGGATTACAGGCGTGAGGCATAGCGCCCAGCCAGTATCCATTTAAGTTGCAAACCTGTTACTCAAATGATCACCTGTGGTCACTTTCAGTAAAATGCTTTAGAAAGAATGACATGTGACAGAGGTTACAGCACAGTATAAGCAAAAAATGGGGAGGAAGGTACAGGTGGGCAAGAGGTAGACAAGGCCGGTGGAAAAGAGTTTAGAGAAGAAAATGACAGACTCGGGAATTTATGTTATCAGTTCAAGCCCAACGAGCCAGGAGTAGGCTAAGTTGCAATGCTTACAGACACAGGTTGACGGGACCAACAAACAGATGCAAAGTTTGAGTCTGTGTGCGGCTGAATAACAATGCAGGTGCCCAACTGTCTCTTATGTGAGACTCAGGACAGTGTCTGGATACAGCGAAAACCTAAGAACAAATTAAACCTGAGAATAAATTGACATTTGAGAGGATTCAAACAATTTTGAGTACTCAAATACTAAAATGCCACAGAGCCTTCACACAGCAAAAGCCTGTCTTGTCTGGTGAGGCTTTTCCCGTGCTGCTTAAACAGCTGAGGTAGTTCCTTGAAAGGAGATGACAATTCTCATGCTTTACTCCTCCTCCTCCTCCTCCTCCTCCTCCTCCTCATCATCATCATCATCATCATCTCCTGGTCTCCTCCTTATCATCTCCTAGCCCATGATTAATCTCTGCTTAACCAAACATACAGAGAATAAGGGAGCTATGTTAAACCCAGGGAAAAGGGCTGTTTGCATACAGTAACTATGGTATCTCCCAGTGTGCGAGCTTCCTTCTAGTCCTCCCAAAACAATGTATTTCTCTAATTAACCCAGATAATATATTCAAATTCTGTGAATCTCAAATCCTAGGAAGGATCTGGGACATTTTACTAGAGTGACTTTACACTGAGGAGATGAAACACTTAGACAATTTGAGAATTAACAGAAGTGATTCTGACCTAATGCCACTCCACTGAGGGCCACCAAGGAGAGTGGGGCTTATGGGATCAGAAGGCAAAGGAAACTTCTGGTCCCAGTCCACTGACAGTGGGTTCAGTGGATTGTAAATCCACAATGTATGCTACTCCCCTCCCTGGTTCCCAAGAGTCTGGATGGAACATACACATTCAGCCACTTGCAGAATCCCCATATTGATTCCCAAAGAAATAGGAAGGAAAGTTATCAAGGAATGGGTGATAAATGGTCTGGAAAAGACAGCCAAGAGTGTAAAAACAGGGTGTCCCATGCAAATGCAAAGCAGGCACTCAGCCAGGTTGTCCAGAGGACCCGTTACAGCATATGCTAGAGCACCTCATTCCCCAGCAGCCTCCATGCAACTCAAGGTGCTCATCAGCAAAATGGCCACAGCAACCGGGAAGGAAGTCATGCATTACTTCACAACACAGACCCCCCCTCAAAAAAGATGGCCAGCTATTGACATGCTGAGTGCGCAACATGCCAAGAGCAGAGAGCCTTGATATACAATATAATCTGGAAGGTCCACCAAGCCCTGACACCAAGCTGATAATATTTAGGATCCCTTTCATTATACGGATAGTCAGGCCCTTGCTGTTAACTTGGGCATACAATCCAGATAAAGATGTGCCTTCCTTCTTTCCCTTCTACCTGTAAAATTATTGGTGGATGCTCTGATTACTACCACTGTATGCTACAAAACACTGCTTCTGACCAAGCAGTGGTTTTGATCAACCCCTTAACAACAAACTAAATAAGTAGGAGAGTGGATTCCTGGTTGTGGGTTTCACTGCTCATATCACTCAGCCCATTAACAGATGGCCTCATTAGAGCATGAACTAAGGTATCAGCAAGGGTAGAGTACTTTCCTGCAAAATACATGTAATTTCTGACCAACTGATCAAATACATGTTTTCATTTTCTCCCACTACCAGAATAGATGAGTCAGGGGATTAAAGTCATAATGTAAGACAGCAATGTTTAGTAAGTAATTAAAAAAACCAGGCCATGCACTGGAATCATTTCAAACACCTACTGAAAATTCATTTTGAGGTTCTATCCTAAACAAGTAGAGGTATGGGCATCTATATTTTAAAACAGTATCCCATGTAAATCTGATAGATGTCGAGTTTTCCAATGCTGTCAAAAATATATGGGTGCTGGTGTCAGAAAACCATGGTTTTATTAAATTGTTAACCCAAAACAACAAAAAATTATCAAATTAACCCAGATAATACACTCAAGCTCTCTGAATCTCAGTTTCCTTACATGTAAAGTAAGGCAAATATTATCTCCCATCATTTTACCAAGGATAACATGTAGGAATGCATGTAAAATGTTTCAGACAGTGCCTGACTCACAGTGGCAGCTCAATAAACAAATACTGGCCATTTTTATTATAAAAGCTATTATTTAGATGGCTTTTTGTGTGAGGATGTTGCATTGTGTCTAATAAACCTCTGTTTAAAATATAATTATTCAACATTTCGCGGTATGTAATTGCTCAATGTGGATTTGGTTCTCAGTAATATAAATCTTTTAATAATGAGAAAACAACATGTCTCATTAGAAAACAATATAAGTGACACACATTATGATATGTGAAAATTCCTTTCAGAATTGGCATATTTAAGAAAATGATCAATAAAAATAACAGTATATATTTAGCTGGTTTAAAAAATGACTATTAATGTGAATACATCTAAGTAAAACAATTATGTGTTAGAACAATAAGTAATCATTAAAACACTTAAAAATCAATTTTAATAACATTCTAAAATGCATATAATATCAAATAAATGACAAAAAGAAGAAATAAAAGTATATACATTATAAGCTCAACTACAAGAAATGTCTGCACAGAAAGATTCCAAAACACTAATCTAAAGTGCAAAGAGTAATGGATGAGACTATACATAGCTTTTATCTCTTTTCATGATAATTTTATTATCTTACTTCCTATAAGGTGACATATTACAAATGCCATCAAAACTTTAAGTATTATGCTTTTATTTAATGTATGACTATGAAGGTTACAGATACAGGTTTAAGATACTACATATTCTGAAGCAGACCAGAGTGACTCAATTTTCTAAACAGTATCACAAATATATCACCTTATGTAATTATGTATGAATATAATGAATAATATAAGAGTATATAATAGAACATGACTCACAAGGTAGCCATTTTCTATAATTAATATTACCTTGGCCTTGTCTCTCATGGAACCTTTTCCAAGGATGGACATTTTTGTCAAAGTTTCTTCTTGTAAACGCTTCAGAGAATTGCCACGTGGACCCAAAAGTTTTCCCACAAAGTTGAACTAGGAAAAATAAACAAACCAACCAAATTTGTAGCATTTGTATCTGAAAGTAATTTCTTAATCTTGAACATTAAGAAACACTGTCGTGTGCTACACATCATTGATTAAAGGCAAATATTTAAGTTCCTGCTACATGCATCAAAATATAATGTTCCCCACAAACCACATAAAACAGGGCTAAACATAGAAGAAAAAACCCTGATATATTTCTTTATATTTATTTCGGTGATGGCTATATTCCACAACTGTGAATGAAGCTAGTTTCCTAGAATTCCTCGGTTGCTATCCTAAGAGTTTCAGCACATATTAAATATCACCAAGAATAAACACTTCCAGGATGAGAATGTAGGTGAGGAAAAATGACACCAGGTGTCTCTAACATGCACAAGACTGGTCACTGTGGAGCACCTGGTTCTTCTACCTGCTCAGCCCTTAGATCCGGTTATTCAATCAATGAGTGGACTGGCCTAGATGAGCTCTTAAGCATTCAATGGCTGACGGAAGCCTTACAACAAAATTCATTGCTTCTAAAATAACTAGTTATGGGAATGTGGGCAATTTACTTAACCTTATATGTCTGGGGTTCCTTATTTAACAAGCAGAATAGTAGTGAATTAAATTAAGGATGTGTCTTCTATAACCAGACTACCATGATTTAAAACCTAGCCTTTTCTGTTTGCCAGCTGAGTAACCCTGCACAAGTTACCTAACTTGTCTACACCTCAGTTTCTTCATCTGTAAAACAGGAATGACAACAAGACCTACCTTTATAGGGTTGTTCTGAGGATTAAACGAGTCAATATAAATAAACTACAATGCTTGCCAGATAACAGACACTCAATACATACATCTAGAATAAAAAAATTATTAGGAATTTCACACAATTTTTAAAAGCCTTGCTATAATTAAGGCAAATCATGACTACTTCTTGCTTCCCAATAGAAAATCATCAGGGAGGAAACTGTTTGCCTTGGCAAGATGCTTGATTACAAACTCACATAGCAGTCACTTCTTCCGCGATCCATGCCACTGCTGTGCTGTTGCCATTTCTAAGAGAAAATTGTTCCTCAATTTACCTAACTATGGCAATTGAAGTAATTTTCCTGAAATAAGTATTTAGTACTTTAAAACATCTAAATGGTATTTTTTCCTTCCCACTTTTAATTTTATCGGTCTTCAACCGAAACTCAAATACATATTTTTAATCTTGGCATGTAATTATTTTTTGCTTGCTAAAATGTTTTTAGCCAAGAGTATTTTTAGTAAGCAAAAAAATTACATTTTAAAATATATAATATTTTAAATATAAAGTTATTATTTTAAAATATATTTGTTTTTAAAATATTTTTAAATATAAAAGTTATACTTGCAGAGTTTACAAAGTCTAATACTATGTGAGGGTGGAAAAAGTGGGGTAAATGGGGAGCAAGAATTAGGTGGGACTGGGTACTGACCCACACAATCCCACTTGATTCTAGCTTCTTCCCATCTACTCTGCTTTATCTTTCTGAAAATTCTATTATTTGGACACTGGACACCCTGAGATGGATTGCTTTCTCTAAATTCCTCTTATTTTTTGTGTCTCTCGTTTTACTTCCTGGAAAATTCGGCTACATTTCCTACATATCTATTGATTCCTTCATTTCTGCTACCAAATGTTTAACTACTAACAGAACTGTCTTATATCTGTTTCTTCTTTATGGTGTTTTGTTTATATTTTGTGGAAACAATGAAGTGTCTCATCCTTTCTGAAGATATTGTTGAAAACAGCCCCTCCCCACCTTGGAGTTTAAAACATCTGCTTCTTCCAACAGTCTCCCCTTCCCCATTTTGTGAGCTGGTCTCTGTTAAAGGCATTCCTCAGATGTCTGGTAATCCTCTACTATCTGTTCTTAAAAATTCATGATTGCTGACTGGAAGTTCTGTTTTCATACATGGGACTTGAGAACAGTAATCTTCACTGTAAATATGGCAGCCAAGTTATTTTATCAAGAGCTACTGAAATATCAGTATCTGTATTTCTTTTCACTTGGGTGAGGCACTTCCCTGAAGAGGAACTCCTTAATCTCTTAAGAGGAGGTGTAAGCCTAGCTGCCAGAATACTGGGAATCCCATCACTAAGCACACACACTTTTATTTAAAGGAAACAATTCCCCCATTTTCATGTGACATCTCACCCTCAACCTCAGTTGTATCTGTCTGTGTCTTAGAGCCTCACAGTGCTCCAATTCAACCTCTTCAGGAAACCTCTATTTTTTCTTTCGAGTGTGGAAGGGCAGATGACTGGTTTTATAAGATGAGAACATCTTGTGATCTAATTATTTCTTATACTTTGCGACCAAGTCTGCTCTTGTCAATTGTACTCCATAAATCCACCTTTACAGAGTTTGCTACCTACAATTCCTGAGCGCTCTCAAGCTTTCCCATAGTAATGAACATGTTTCTGGTTGAATTCTTCTCCACCTGCCAGCTCAGGGTTCTGCTTTCTCTGGTCTCCATTACCATTTATCCACTTATTTTGCAAGCACCAAAATTTTACAGACATCACTTGCCTATTATTGTCTCATACTCCCATTCTTTTGATCTTCATAAATTTATGCCTTTTTTATTTCATTTATATTTAATAGGTTTCAAAAATGGAGCAAAAATAAATGTTGATAGTCAAATAGTCATATTCATCTTGTATCTTAAGTGGTCAAACATTTCCTAAGTAATAAAAATTAAGAGGCTTTAGAAATCATCCAATTCAAACATCTAATTTTATACGGAAGAATCTAAAGTCCACAGAGGGATATGATTTATTGCAGGTCACTTGATACCATTCTAGGTTAAAAAGGAAAAGCATTTTATGTGACTTTTATATGCCTTTAGGGGTTTCATGTTTCCACTTAACTTCTGTTAGTCTTTTGTTCACAAAAAGTACATAAATGAATAATGTGACAATCAGAAACATTTATTTTCCCTTATTTTTCCTCTCAACACTGTTAACCATGTATCTCCCCAGTCAAGTTAATTCTATCTCCCAAGTCAAATCAACCCTCCTGAGTCTTAGACTTTTCATCTAAGACACTCAATATATACATTTTGAATAAAAAATTATTAGGAATTTCACACAATTTTTAAGTCTTGCTATAATTAAGGTAATTCAAGACTACTTCTTGCTTCTCAATAGAAAATCAGCAGGGGGAAACTGTTCACCTTGGCAAGATGCTTTACAAACTCACATAGCAGCCACTTCTTCGGTGTCTTACAGATCTTACCACCTACTGTGGGTGAAGGCTGACTGAATTAAATAAGAAAGTATATGAAAATCACCTACGAGAGTAGCCAGCAGATTGTGTATACTTAACGCCAAATCAGTCAGTAATATATAGATGAATTTAACCATTGTGGATATATATATATATATACATATATATACATATATATATATATATATACATATATATATGTATATATATATATTATCAGAACAAGACCTACCTTCTCTGGAACTATATCCCCTTCAGAAACGATAGTATGGGAGCCACAGACTACCAAGAGAGCGACCACACTGAAAATGGCATGACCTGGCCCAGGCCATCCCGATCAGGCAAGAAATTGGCCTTTGACTGGAAGTCAAGGGATTCTGAAGTTTAGAACTAATTATGTGGATACCGAATGTCCTTAGAGCTAAGTCACAATAATGGTAATATGCTTGGTTGCTCCATCAGGTTCTCAAGCTGCAGATGTTGCATCACCTCCCTGTGGGGCGTTTGGAAATATTTAGCATGTTTATTTGGTTGTCACAATGACTAGGGTCATTATTGGGACTTGGGGGCAAAGGCCTATAATAGACACATCAGAAACAGATGGTCCTGCCCTTCACAAAAGTGTCCTGTTTAAAATGTCGATTGTGGCCCAGGTAAGAAATACTGCTAGAGGGAATAGCCACAGACAATTTCTTGGGCATAAAGCCGTTACTACTGTCTGCTCAGTTTCCTCCATGCATTCTATAAGATACCCTAATGTAGGGCTTTTTTAGAAAAATACAAAACAAAACAAAACAACAACAAAAAAAAACCCTTCAAGGTAGCCACAGTTAGTACTCACAAAAAGAAAAGCCCTAAGCAACAGATAGACTGAGTATGTATTTTGGACTTTCTGGATGATATAAACAATAAACAACAAAGGTGGCATAGTTCTCATATTTGCCCTTAGTCCCACAACACCTCCGATGTCCTACTTGCTATGGGTTCTGAAGAAGTGTCATTACACAGTGCCCCATTTTATCAGCAATGTGAACACAGTGGTTTCTTAGCATCTCTAGTCTTCAGCTTCACATTTACCAGGTGTGGCTTATAAAAGTCATTACGCTTCAGAGTCATTGTAAAGATTAAAATATCTCCCCATCCTTTCATGTTTCTGGAAAGTGATTCTTGCAAAGGACCACTCTTATCCACATGACTTAGATAAGGCTCACAGATGATCCTTTAAATACCTACAGCAAGAACAGACACAAACCCTCTGAATTCCCATTGTTTTCCCCCTTAAAAATTAGCTGAACTATTCGTTTCCACTCATCAATCAGAAAAAGACCTATCTATCTCCTGAGTTAAACTTTAGTTCCACTTCTCTCCTTTCTCCAGACTCCTGAACTCTGATTCATCTTTGATCTGAACCAGCAGACAAGCTCTATCCGAAGGCCCCTTTGGAAAACAGGCTAAGCTCAGGGTAGTGTTCTCTGGTCACCTTCCCATCCTGCCACCATTGCCCATTCATCTCACTTCCACACACTGTACTGGCCTCTTTCACTTCACCCATGAAAGAAATGCCCTTTTCTGCCTTACTTCTGAGATATAACTTACAGTTCTCATGGTCAGTGTGTTCTCCTTTTTGTAATAACCCCTCTCCCTACTGCCAGAGTCCCTTTTCTGCGCTCTTGCAATCAACTTTTCAAATAAAGTCTCTCCTTATCCATGTCCTCTTTGTTTTTTATTTTACAACTATATCTGCAAGACAGTGAGAAATAAGAAAATACATTTAACATTCATTTGTATAAATAACCTCATTTGTCCAAGTAAATTCATTTGCCATTAATATTCATTTATTAATAATTTTATTTGTTCACATGCATAAAATTATCATTTTACAAATTTAGATATTATCATTCCTAAGACCAATTTTTCTCCAGATGTCAATTACTGTATCTCTCACAGACACACAAATGTTACATTTTTAAATACAAACCATCCAAAGTCCCATAATTTTCTCCATTAAAGATTAGCTGAACTATTTGTTTCCACTAATCAATCAGAAAAAGTCACATAACCTGAGTTGGTTTTCAAGTGATTATAAAGACGGTATAACAAAATATAGCATATTCGAGTTGCACTCGTGATGTATAAGCTACAATAATTATGTTATTCACTGGTAAAGACCAAGTGCCCTTCTGAACTAGCTTTAATTGATCTAAACTATATTTGTGACATGACGCTGTTCCTTGGGGAGCAATTATAGGTAAGCTGTCATTTCATAAACAACCAAACCTCAAGAACATGTCATGGTCTTCATTAAAAGGTTTCCCTTAACTAAGCGCTCACTAAAAAGTTGATTAGCATAATAAAGGGATATTTTATTGACCTCAAACTCAACACTGAACTTGGAGCTCTGCCATCATAGCTTCAAACATGCTCTTTTTCCAGAGTCCCTTAGCCCAGCAAATGGCTCAACTATCTTCACAGCAACTCAAGCCTGAAGACTGTCACCTACTGCATGAGGGCAGTGACTTGGCCTTGTGTGATACTGCTTTCTCTCTCTAATATCTGAGTAGAGAAGGTGTTTAATACATGTTTAATGAACTAATTAGTTATAGTGTTAACAACTTTATCTCCTAACCATCTCTTAAACCTGTTCATTTTCTTCAATACCACCACGACCACTCGAGTCTAGGCCCTCATCGCCTCTCCCCAGACCAATGTCGAGTCCTTTCTCTGTATCCACTTCCATCTCCTTCAATCAATAGAAAGGTCTTTTTAAAACACAAGGTTGCCCATATTATATCTCTGACTAAACACGATTCGACTGTCCTGTGAACCTGAGTGCCAATGTCTTGCTACTGCTGTGAAAAGCCCTCCCTGAGCAAGCTCTGGCTCACCTCTCTAGTCTCATCACATTTCTGCTTTTAATTTTAGCCATTCCGGATTTCTTTCAGTTTCTCAAAACTGCTGTGCTCCAAAAACTGCACATTCAGTTCAGACGCACAGGGTTGGAAAGAACGTGACATCCACCCTTTAAACAATAAATTAAAACAATTAAAAAAATAAAACTGGACAGAAAGCAAATTAACACTGAAGTCCTGGGCAAAAACTATTTCTCCTTGTAGGTATCTCTGTCCATGCATCTACAGGGAGGAATAAAACTCAAGCATTTGCTCACCTGGGTGGGTGGCATGAGATTATGAAGCCCTGGAAACTATCCAATTAGAAAACTTGAAACCTTCTTAAGAGCTTTTTCTGCAAAAAATCCCTTCTAGCCCCCAGACACTCACAGATGTCGGAGAGAATAAAGAAACCGCTTCCCCTGGGGAGCTGATGGGGGATAAGGTCGCCACGGGTGAAATCTGCACAGACCCACCTACCCTATGTCCTCCTCCTGAACAAAAACCTAATCTTCAGGAGGAATCAGTGTTCAAGGCACCATGTTAGAAGCAGAGGCCATCCCCTCACCAGACAGTAAACCTACTGGCACTTTGATCTTAGACTTCCCACCCTCCAAAACTGTGAGAACGTAAGTTTCTGTGTTTATACATTCCCCAGTCTCAACTATTTTATGGCAGCAGCACAAATGGACTGTGATAGCTTCTGGTATCTAAAAAGAAAAATCACATTCTGCAAAGTTAAGTGACCCGTAAGATGGAAAAAAAAGATTTGTATTTATTTATTTATTTATTTATTTTAAGTAGAGATGGGGTTTCACCATGTTCATCAGGCTGGTCTTAAACTACCGACCTAGGAGATCCACCCGCCTCAGCCTCCCAAAGTGCTGCGATTATAGGCATCAGCCACCACACTTAGCCAAAAAAAGAATTATTTCTAATACAGCATTTTGCAATTGAGTAAAACTTCTTGACCCAACACACACATAATATATAATAACTATTACACCCCATAAAGACCATAATATTATATTCAATTAAAGACACCAAAACCTTTTCAGAACAAACTGTATTCTACAGAAATTATGAGTCCCTATTTGTAAGTAAACTGCATGATTTTCAGACAACCTTAACTGACTTGGCAATGAGAAAACTAGGGACAGAAAAGTTCCACTTCAAGCTCTCTTGGTTATCTACTATTACATAACAAACTACTTTCAAACTGAATGGTCTTTAACAATAACCACCTTATTTATTTGCTCACAATTCAGCAACTTCAGCAATGTTGGCTCATGAGTTAGTGGTGGCTGTCAGTGGGGACTCCAGTTCCTGCTGGTTTGCCTGACTCTTCTCCACCTGAGTATCTTAAGTGTCCACTTACCATGGTGGCCTCAGTGTGACAGGCTTGTACATGGTGTGTGACTTCCAAGATCAGAAAAGCAGAAGCTATCAGTCTTTCTTGAAGCTCAGGCTTGGAACTGACATTGTGTCAGTTCTGCTGCAAGCAATCAGGTAAGCGAGACACAGAGTTGGGCAAACTCTTGGCAGGGCACCAGGCAGGGCCTGAAGGCATGCATGTGTGGTCACAGGGGCAGACCGCAAAATAATATACTACACCACTGACAAAAATGGCAAAGCTGTCATCGATTAAAAAGTTAAACTGTAATATCCTCAAACATTATGGTCTTTGCTAAGACCTGGTAAAGACTACCTGCCTGCCTTCTCTAAGTTGAGAAGCAAGGTAGTGATTTCTCTGAGGGCAGAAACCTTGTCTTACTTATCTTTGTACTTCAATGACTATTTAGAACTGCATGTAACTTGTGACAGGCAAGCAATATCTCATGCATACAAAAGTGAATGACAAATGCCAACTGAAAGTAATGTCTAAAATGTATTAATCACTACCCAAGATGTTAATTAAAACAAAACCTAGAATATACCACACAGGAAGAGATGAAAGGAAGCACATTTTTGGTATATGGAGCCTAACTGGCCAACAAAGACTTGTAATTGAGCTTAAGTTCTAAGTGTTTATTTAAAAATGTTAAAACAGACACCTGAGAAAAATTGTAAAATAAATGAAATTAGTACTAGATAAACATAAACAATGTAAAATTATTTTTCTAGAGGTGGGTCTAAAGTCGAATGTAAAATGGAGGATGTAAAGAATTTTTTTAAAAGATGTTTGGATACAGTACACGATACAGACAGTTCTCGACTTCCAGTAGTTTAACTTAGTAATTTTTGACTTTATGATGGTGTGAAAGCAAAACACATGTAGTAGGAAACTTTATTTCCAGTATCCATACAACCACTCCGGTTTTTCAATTTCCGTTCAATATTTGATAAATTACATGAGATATTCAAGACTTTATTATAAAATAGGCTTTGTGTTAAATGATTTTGCCCAACTATAGGCCAATGTTAAGGATTCTGAGCATACTGAAGGTAGGCTAGGCTAAGCTTTGATGTTCAGTAGCTTCGGTGTGTCAAATACATTTCTGACTTACAATATTTTTAACCTACAAGGGGCTTATTGGACAAAACCCATTTTAACTGAGGATCGGTATATATCTCAGATCAGTTTAAGAGCTAAGAAACAGAAAGGAAAAAGGCCAGGAAGCAGGTCCATAGGTACATTCCATGGTGACAGCAAATGTAAACACGGTAGTTTATAGGTGATTACCTCAAATGTTCCACAGTCTTAAGATAGGCAACGTAAGAATTATCCCCCCACATTTACATCTTCATGCCTTCAATAGGTACTGTGTGTGTATACAAACACATATTTATCCATCTAAAAATCATACACTTGTTCTATCACTGGTTAATACTGCAATGCTTACCTAGGTGAAGAGATGCATCATCAACACTACTATATGCAGAGAAATAGTTCCAATTGAGAAGACTGCTCTTGTCATATCCAACTGGATCATAGTTGTTTCTGATCTTTTTATAAAGTTGAGTTGTACTAGGCACAAAAGAAGGATCAGCTCCATGGTTTTGTCACTAATTTAGATTGTATTTATCCACAACCTTTAATTAACAGTATCTTTTGCAGTAATATTTGCCCACTGGAGGACACATTTAATTAAAAGTAGTTCATATAATCCATAAATCTGCAACCAGGCACATATAAACAGCTGTATGCCCCAGTACACTGAAAGCAAATGAGTTACTAAATGGTGTTTTGCTTTCACACCACCATACAGTCAAAAAATCCTAAGTTAAATCATTGTATGTTGAGAACTATCTGTATCTTGTACTGTGTCCAACCATTTTTTAAAAAATTCTTTATATCCTCCTTTTCACATTTGACCTTAGATCCACCTCTAGAGAAATAAATTTACATTGTTTACCTAATACGAATATCCTTGTTGGACTTGCATTGTGTAATACCCCCTTTCACTTCAGGATACTGTCTCAAAGTGCACGTGACTGGACTTAGACGAATCATGTATGGGTACTATATTAATCCATGTGCTATTAATAAAGTTTAATTTCTTAAGAGCATAGGCTCTGGAGTCAGACTTCTAGGCTCAAGTGCCTTCTACTTAGTAACTTTTATTAAGTTACTCAACTTCTTTGTTCTTTCAGTTTTTTCATCTGTCATTAGGAAATAATAATGTCTATCTCAAGTTATAAAGATTAAATGAGTTATAGTAAAGTGCTTAGAATAATGCCTAGCACATAGAAAACCATTCCATGTGTGTACACAGACATAAACAGAAGTCTACACATAAATAGAAGTTCTAATATATCTTCCCAGCACCCAAATGTATTAGAAAGCATGCATCCCTCTTTGAAGAACACCACCCAAGCACTTGTATTCTATACTTTACTGGGGAGAACAAAACTGTCAAAGAATATATTTCATTTATTATCTACCCTTACCTAGTTCCTGCCCAAGGACAAAAATACAAAGGGAGAACAAACAAGGTTTATTTTCCCTTTATTCTCTTGAAATGAAAGATCAATTCTTTTATTAGCTCAATTAGACATTTTAAGTTCAATAACTTGACCACTAACACAATAATTACTTAAATAAATACCCATTCTTGGTATTCAGGATTCTGATCTCATTTGAATTGTATCAGTGTAGTAAATGCCAAACTCTAAACAAAAGTAAACCTAACAATAGACTTGGGACCATGGCATTCACATGAAATGGGGCAGCCTCCTCAGAAACAAAACACTTATTTCTTAGCATAGTTGCTAATTGAGTCAAGCTTTGCATTACCGATGATAATTGTCAAGATTCTGATAATCACCCCTGAAAACAGCAATCACTTTTTACATGGGCATTTTAATCTCCTAAGAGTAAGTCATTCCAAACTTGTATTTAGGTATTTGTTTATTTCAATATCACAAATATTTCAGGTTCTCTTCTAGATATATAAAATTCCACGCTCGAGTAAAGCACTGAAGGCATTCCAGAATACATTCCTTACAATTTAAACGAATGTTATAATCCACTATTCCCTGTAATTAAGTAATTCTAGCCCATAGTTATTCTACCTTTCTCCCTGATCTCTGTTAATGTCCTGAATTTATTCTTAAAGACTAAATTTAATTTCACCCATAATTATTTCTCTAGAAATAACTCTCCATCGCTCCTTTAAAATCTATGCTGAGCCTCTACCTCTGTTATATTAATTCAATTTTTATCCAACATTATTTAGTAAAATTTATGATTCCCCCTATTAGATTATAAATTACTTGAGAATAAGTAGGACCCACATTTAATTAACCATTTTTTCTATATAATGGTTTCTCAATAAATACTTGTGGAATTAACGCTTATTTTTCTCCAAATCAAATGGCACTATTCAATAAAGTTTTTATTATTTTTTTTGTTGCAGAGATTACAATATATTAAAGCTATAGATAAATACTATTATTTAAGTATATTAATTTTCCAGCCACAGATCACTAGGTATTAGTAGTAGTGGTTGAGATTATTTGATGTTGTTTTATTGACTGTAATTTTAACCTAGTGTCTATTTCTAAATGGTAAACAGCCCAACTTATTTAGACATAATTCTAAAGATCAATGAAGTGTACAAGTAACTTTTCCAGGATATAATATGAGCAAAATAAACACAGACATACGTGTACAAAGGAACATACAAGTCATATACAATCTGAAATAAGCTATCTTACATTCTTGCTATCTGTATTTGCTCAAGGTTAGATATTCTGGGAGGAGGTATGTGCAGACAAGCTATGCAGCCAACAAATATGAAATCATTAATGCAGAAAATCCCAGACTGCAAAAGTCAGGCTACAAGTGGAGAGAATGAAACAGAAGATTTAAAATCAAAGGCAAGATTCTCACTCATAGGCGGGTGTTGAACAATGAGAACACATGGACACAGGGAGGGGAGCACTACACACTGGGGTCAGTTGGGGGGAAACAGGGGAGGGAAGGCGGGGGGGGGGGGAGCTGGGGGGAGATAGCAAGGGGAGAAATGCCAGATGTAGGTGATGGGGAGGAAGGCAGCAAATCACACTGCCACGTGGGTACCTATGCAACAACTTTGCATGTTCTTCACATGTACCCCAAAACCTAAAATGCAATAAAATAAAATAAAAAATAATAAAAAAATTAAAAAAAAATCAAAGGCAAGAAACTGATGCAGAAAAGAGGCTATTGCAATAGACAGGGTAAGAAGTGACAGTGCTCTAAATTAAGGAATGAACATGAAATGTAAAGAGAAATAGATGGTAATTAATTTAGAAAGTAAATGAATGGTATCCGAAGGATGGAGGCAAGCAGGTCAATGAGGGAGAACTGTGCAGAGAAAAATTAGTGATATCTGGCACGGGCACTCAAATACACTGAGCTGTTTGTCATTTACTGAAGTAAAGAACCTGAAGGAAAAAGTCAAGGTTGGCCAAGAAGAGGAGGTTTGAAGTTCAGATACGAACATAGCAAATCTCTAAAATGTCTGTGGGATATCCAAATGGAAGTATTCGGTGGCCATTTGGTCTGACAGAACAGAGACAGGTGACACACACAGTGCCAGGAACCACAGGTCAGGCTGGCTCATAAGCCTGACTTCTTTCTCTATAACCATGATTCTCAGTCTTCCTTTATATTAGGTGTCCATTTTTCATGTAATTACATATTATTTCTTTTAATGAAAATTTATAGTTCAGTCTATGGCATGAATTTTTGCCATTTCCCCCCAAAAGACTGCATCCTAGAAACGAGGGATTAGGTTCTGTTCATATTACCTATCTACAATAGCAGTATAGTCATGCAATTTTCAGTTGGTCCAATTTGGTGATCTTTATGGGGCCCAGAGTCAAAATAATCAGTATAGTAATATCCAAAATATATAAGCCCAGCAGTATATTGCTAAAGCACTAAAAATATTTTTACTTTTTGGCTCAGCAATAGACATAGAGATGTATCCTCTATGATGTACCCTCAAAGTAAGCAATGTAATCAAAGAGTTAAATATAACAAAATTCAACACATACTTTAATTTCTAACTTTAATGCTTTGTGACCAAAGTGCATATAACAACTGTTTTTAGTCTTTTAAATGTAACACAAATCTTAGGGGGCCTATATATGAAGATTATAATCAAATTTTTAATTATTCATTGACTCAGAAAATAACACCAATGATAATAATATGCCCCCAAACAATATCTCTATCTCTAGATTATTTCAGGAACCTTTCGATATATGCCTGGCTGTCTTTAGATTCACTTAACAAATTTAAGTGCAAGTGTTGCTTTCTGCCACAATAATCAAGCACTGTAAGGAGAGCAAAAGTTAAGATTTAAATTCCCTCCACAATATGTCTGCAATGCTGTCATATTTGTAAATATTGACCTAAATAACTTCCCAATTCTCATAGACAGGGGCTGTGTCATAAGACCCGAGTCCAGAGCCTCTGAGAACAGGACAAACGTAGCTTTTGAAGATTTACTCCTCCTGTTGCTACTAGTCGGTTCTCCCTTCCAGTTCCCACTACAAGATGTGGGTTGACAACATAAGAAAGTGGAAGGGAACTGTACATCACAAAACAATGGCCACTATGGGCCAATCAGTTTCTCTAAATTTATACAATCCATAGTGACCTACTTCATCACAGGCCCAAAATTTAACGAATACTACGAGTGAATGATAGTAAATAAATGTATCCTTAAGTGATTATTTTTATTATCAGGCTGCCTTGATGTCAACAAGATTCAAAATCCCAACTAGCCAGCTGCTATGGTTTGAACGTTTCCCCTCCAATTCAGGTTGAAATAGCCATTGTGGGGGTATTAAGAGGTGGGGCCTTTTGGGAAGTGGTGAAGTTATGAGGGTTCTGCCCCCATCAATGGATTAATGCCTTTTAAAAGGGCTAGAGGTAATTAGCTGAGGCTCTTTTTGCTCTTCTACTTTCTACCATGTGAGGATGCAGCAAGAGGGCCCAAACCACACACCAAATGCAGGTGGCTTGATCTAAGATTTCTCAGCCTCCATAAGTGTAAGAAATCAATTTCTGTTCTTTATAAATGACCCAGTCTCAGTATTTTGCTATAGCAGCACAATGGCCTAAGACAACCAAATTAGTTTTGGCACTTTAGATACAAAAAACTAGCATACATGTACATTATCACTTTACTTCTAGAGGTAAATCACCAAGCGAACATCA
The DNA here is from genome assembly GCF_009761245.1 of Sapajus apella. Lineage (NCBI taxonomy): Eukaryota > Metazoa > Chordata > Mammalia > Primates > Cebidae > Sapajus > Sapajus apella. The sequence continues at coordinate 58,577,736 of NW_022436943.1, read as the reverse complement.
AAAATCATCGTTTTCACATAAATTCTCTGAAAAAAATGTTGTCTCTAAAAATCAATCAGGAGCAACAAAAATGGCAACATTTAACGTATCTCTATGACTGTAAAATATTTACTATCCTAGGAAATCTGTAAATCCATGATGACTTTCATGGAATAGGTTTCTACTAATTAGTAATTTCAGGGGTTTTAAATTGTCTATGACACACTACAAGGAAAAAAATGCAAGTCACTTCAAAAAAGAAAGTTTCCCGGAAACTCCAGGAACAGGTATGTTTTATCTCTCAAAGATCCTTAACCTAACAGTTTATGTAAAGGGAACAAATACATCACATTCCCAACATTCAGATTATAGAAAAACTTTTAACTTAAGAAGCTTTCCTGGTTAAGACAAAGCTACTGAAAATAGTATGTACACAGACTACTTAACATAGCACACTAAACCCTGAAAATCACAATCACAGTACGAAAGTATCTCCTGGGTAAAACCTCAGGAACATTTATCCCAAAAATTAAAAAAAAAAAATTATCTTAATAAATGTTACACTAAGCTATTAAAACATTCACATACAGGAACATGTAAAGTCGAAAAATATCACAAAAACCTACTCTTCATAAAATAACTGTTATTAAGACTCTAGTTCACATTTTCAAATAATTCTCCAACTTAGATCCTGTATTTTCTGTATCTTGACTTCTCTTTTTTCACTTAATGATACAGCATAGGCACTTACAACAGATAATTATGCATAGAGATATATTTAATGTCATATTACAATTCACTTTTTCAAATAGTCCATCATCATTCTTTCACCCCAGCCTGACTATGTATGTGGCATTCCCTTTCCTAAAACAGTGTCCCATCATTAAGCACCGGGGAAGCCTCATCCTTTAAAACAGTTTGAATGTCAATCTCTACTTTAACTTTCAAGGGCCTTCGGCCAATGCCACCCACACTCTGCTCCCTCAACAGTTCATTTATGTCTTCTATAAAAATCTGTCTAATCAAATAAAATAGCTTGTAATTTCGGAAATGCCGTCTGTGCTACAATATAGTGTTCTTCTGCCACCACCCTTCAATTTCTTCATCTCACTTCTGATCCCAGCCAGCCAGCCTCTTTAGAGATGACTCCTAGGAGCAGCCTTCTCTGAGGCTATCACAAGGATCCTCTTCTCTGTCCTTTCAGGGCACCCTGTATAATTAATGTTAACTTATTTATCTACCTTCACCAAAAAACTGGCAGTTTTTTGAAACCAAAGACCATGGCTTAATCACTTACATTTTCCCAAAACAATGTCTGGCTCAGAGAAGACCCTCAATAAATGCTAGGTATAGACAGAGATGGATGCACTGACAGATGAACCAGTGATCAAAAAAATAAATGTAAACCCTAAACCATAATGCATTTGTAGGTCCTCAAAGACAGAGTATCTTGTTCCAATGTTGATTTTTCATTTAGATTGACCATGTTCCAAGCAGGTGCTGCTCAGCACCAGACGTTGAGGTTTATCTGCAAAAAACCTATGGAGATCAATTTCCAAAGTTTCTTAAAAACTTTTTTAAAAAATCATAAAATAGCATTTAGAAGTTCACCCTTTACAAGCTTAGATACATAACTCAAGAGAGTGAATATACATTAAGGTCTGAACACGAAATGATTCATGTGCCCAATGCTGCGCCATTGAAAGAGGGTTGAAAATAGTTCATTAAGAGAAAGCATTCAATTAATGGAAATCACTTTATTAGATGGAGTTTCACAAACAGTAGTTTTCTCTTGCCCCAGAAGCTGGAAGTGTACCATCACCATTAATTCCACACTACTCTGTTCTCTACTCACAGCTATTCCAGAGGGGTAAGTCCTGTTAGTTTCCTCCAGTTCATTCCATTAACTGACACCAGCATGAAAGCTTCTTCTTAGGACTGATTGCAGTGCTGTATTAGCTTTATACAGGGCTGGCTTGAAACTTGCATGCTCTGTTATGCTAAGCAGAAATAGCCTTTTTCGGTATTCTGAAGACAGATTTCTAAATAGTCTACTTCAGATATTGTAAGTATTTGAAATGGACTCTAATCTCAAACACAGAAATTGTAATTTTTCTTCCCTTACCTCAAGGCTGACAATGAAAAACAATATTTGAGATTTTATTTCATATACTTTATTGATGTTATGAGTCAATAATGACATGAACACATTCTGAGAAATGCATTGTCAGGTGATCTCCTCATTGTGTAAACATCAGAGTACACTTACAAAAAACTAGATGGCATATAGTACTGTATACGTAGGCTATATGGTATAGCCTATTGCTCCTGGGCTACAAACCTGTATCTCATGCTACTGCACTAAGTACTATAAGCAATTGTCACACAATGGTAAATATTTGTCTATCTAAATATAGAAAAGATGCAGCAAAAATACAGTATTATAATCTTATGGGACCACCATCATAAATGCAGTCCATCATTGACTGAAATGCCACTACGCAGCACATGACTGCATTTTATTTTATTCCATTTACAAACTTAGAGACAACCAAGTATTGATTGCAAGTTAATCATTATCAACTAGACTATGAACTACTTAAAGACAGCAACTATAACCTGGTCATCTTCTCATCTATTGCATATTAAGTACACAGAGCACATTAAGCATAAAGAATCAATATACAAAGGTTTCTACCAGCCATGTTTTGTTTGAGTAATGAGTCTATGAAATGTTTATAACGTAATTTTCTGTTTATAAGACACATATATTCCTCTGAGTTCTGCAGGTATGGATGAGTAAATTTCTTTTTTTTTTTTTTTTAATTCAGTGCTTCTTTTTTTTTTAATTGCATTTTAGGTTTTGGGGAACATGTGAAGAACATGCAAGATTGTTGCATAGGTACACACATGGCAGTGTGATTTGCTGCCTTCCTCCCCTTCACCTATATCTGGCATTTCTCCCCATGCTATCTCTCCCCTCCTCCCCACCCCCCGTCCCTCCCCCATTTCCCCCCAACAGACCCCAGTGTGTAATGCTCCCCTCCCTGTGTCCATGCGTTCTCATTGTTCAACACCCGCCTATGAGTGAGAACATACGGTGTTTGATTTTCTGCTCTTGTGTGAGTTTACAGAGATTGATGGTTTCCAGGTTCATCCATGTCCCTACAAAGGACACGAACTCATCATTTTTGATGGCCACATAATATTCCATGGTATATAAGTACCACATTTTCCCTGTCCAATCTATCATCGATGGACATTTGGGTTGGTTCCAGGTCTTTGCTATTGTAAACAGTGCTGCAATGAACATTCGTGTGCATGTGTCCTTATAGCAGAAAGATTTATAATCCTTTGGATATATACCCAGTAATGGGATTGCTGGTCAAATGGAATTTCTATTTCTAGGTCCTTAAGGAATCGCCACACATTCAAAAGTGGGCGAAGGATATGAACAGACAATTTACAAAAGAAGACATACATGAGGCCAACAAACATATGAGAAAATGCTCATCAACAATGGTCATTAGAGAAATGCAAATCAAAACTACATTGAGATACCATCTCACGCCAGTTAGAATGGCAATCATTAAAAAATCTGGAGACAACAGTTGCTGGAGAGGATGTGGAGAAATAGGAACACTTTTACACTGTTGGTGGGAGTATAAATTAGTTAAACCATTGTGGAAGACAGGATGAGTAAATTTCTAACAGGCTGCCCATCTATAAATATCAATTGTAAACTCCTAAACTCAGAGCAAAATATAAATTTAACTATCCGAAGCCCTGAAGAATGACTGAAAACAGGCAGATTCTGAAAGGAAGTTATGACTTCAGAAAAGGAAATATCCTGGGGTGAATTTACAAATAAAATTTCAAATATTGTTTGGCCTTAGTAGCAGAGATTTTGAGAAAACCAGCGTTGAAATGTGAGGGAGGAATACTAGAAAAGACAGAGTTGCAGATCACCAAATACTATGTATGAAATTTTCCAAAATCTCTGGCTTGCCCCTGAATTGCATGCCAAAAATTAAAAACAAAACCAAACTACGGTAAGAAATGAACTGAGACTTGAACTCCTACCCAGTAGACACAGTTTATACCCTGAATCCAACCAAGTTAATTAGCTACTAAAACAAAAATATCAACATTCTTCTGAAGAATATAACAGAATCCAAGTTTTCCACAATGTGCATTCACTACAGCCAGCATACAATCCAAAATTACTCAAAATGCAAAGGACTGAAGCAATATGACTCTTCATCAAGATAAGACTCCCAATGCAGAATAAATCTCAGATGGCCAAGACTTAGAAGACTTAGAAATTAGAAGACAGAGATGTTCAAGGACCTATTTAACTGTACTGGGTAACACAGAGGAAAATAACACTCGCAATGAATTAAAAAATAGAAAATCCCAACAGAAAAAAAAATATTTCTATATACATACATGTATATATGATTCAAATGTAAATTCTGAAACAGATAATTATGATTCTTGATATTAAAAAAATTTACCTGGTGGAGTTAATAGCAAAATGAAGACAGATAGGAATGAATGAGTTTAAGATACAGCAGTAAAAGTTATAAAATCTGAGGGACATGAAAAAAAAAAAAAAAGAGCCACAGAAAACTTTGTGAGAGTGACAAAAGGCTGAACATATGTGTAACTGAAATCCATAAAGAATGAGAGAAGAAAGGATCAGGAAAATAATTGAAGTGGTAACTAAAATATTATAAAATGTACAAATCTTTTTAAAAACAAATTTTCACAAAAGATGTCATAGAAAATCTGTCTAGTGTCATCTCAAAGATACTGAATTCATCATCAAACTCCAGGCCCAGATTGCTTCACTGGTGAATTCTATCAAATATTTAGGAATAAATAACAAAATCTGATATATGTTCTCTGACAAAAAGGAAAGAAACACTTCCCCAGTCATCTTATGAAACCAGCATAACACTGACACTAAAATCTGACAAAAATATTAATTTTTAAAAATATACAGGTCAGGCCGGGTGTGGTGGCTCCTGCTTGTAATTCCAGCACTTTGGGAAGTAGAGGTGGGCAAATCACATGAGGCCAGCCTGGCCAACATGGCGAAACCTTATCTCTACTAAAAATACAATTAGCCAGGCATGGTGGTGCATGTCTGTAATCCCAGGTACTTGGAAGGCTGGGGTATGAGAATCACTTGAACCCAGGAGGTAGAGGTTGCAGTGAGTCAAGATCGCATGAATGCACTCCAGTCTGGGCAACAGAGTGGGATTCTGTCTCAAAAAAAAAAAAAAAAAAAAGGGGTACAGGTCAGTATCACTCATTAACATAAGATGTGACTGAATCCAGGAATATATAAAACAGATAATATGTCACTATTGAGTAGGGTTTAGCCCAGGAATACAAAGGCTTTAGTTTTAAAAATCAATCATTAAAATCTACCATATAAACAGTATAAAGAAATACGTTATATTTATTTCAATAGATGTAGAAAGAGCATTCAAAAAAATTTACAAGCCATTCAGGATCAGAACTCCCTGTAAAGTTAAAGTAGAAGGGAACTTCCTCTACCTAGCAAATAACAAACTACCCCCCAAAAATCTATAACTAATATAGTTCTTAATGCTAAAATAGCTGCATGCTTTGCTCCTTGACTAGAAACAGGAATAACTCCTATTCTCCTCATTTGTCTTCAGCATTATACTGGAGATATTAGCCAAAATATTGACAGTAAAATAATAAGATGCATAGAAACTAGAAAGGGAGAAGTAAACTGTTTAAGCAAATGATATAATTATATGCATGACAAATCCTAAGAAATGTACAAAACAACTTACTAGAATAGGTGAATTTAAATTTAGCAAGGTAGCAGAAGACAAGGTTAATATTCAAAATTTTAGGAAAAATACTAGGAAATAGAAATTTAAAACTAGTCAATTTATGATAGTGTCAAAAAACACAAAATATTTTGGAATAAGTTTAACAAAAGACATACAAAACTCCTATCTTGAAAAGTACAAAACACTGTTGATAGAAATTAAATGAGGCCTCAATATTGTTAAGATGTCAAATCTCCCACAAATTGCTCGACAGATGCAATGCAATTCCAATTCTAATCACAGCAGATGGTTTTGTAGTAATTAACATAGAAATTCTTAAATTTATATGTAATTGTAAAGGATCTAAAATATCTTAGAAATCCTGAAAAAGAAGGACAAAGGCGGGGGAACTACATTACCTAAATTCATGTTTCACTATGTAAAAACCTACAGTAATTAAGACAGTGTGGTATTGGCATAAGGATCCATAAACAGAATAAAAGTAGTGAACTGAAAGCTTAGAAATACACCCCCACCTACATGCTCACCTGATTTTCTCATCAAAGGCACCAAAACAATCAGTGGAAGGAAACATCTTTCAACAAATAGTGCAAGAAAAACTAGATAACCATATGGGAAGAAAGATGAACTTGTACCTCCACCTCATACCATATACAAAAATTCATTTGAGATGTATCACAGACCTAAAAAAGCTAAAGTAACACTTTTAGAGAAAATATAGAAGATTATCTTTATAACTTACAAAGAACTCTAACATTTCCTTGAGGTTGGCAAAGATTTCTTAGTTCATAGAAGGCAATGACCATAAAAGAAAAACCTGATGTCATCAAAATTAAACATTTCTGCTTATCACAAGACTGTATTAGGAAAAATAACAGACTGAGCCAAATATTTGCAAACCATGTATCTAACAAAACATGCATATTCAGGATATATAAAGCTCTCACAACTTAATGATAAAAAGACATGCAGCCCATTTAGAAACAGAAAAAGGTCTGAAAAGACACAACAATAGAAGATACATGAAGAGCCAGTAAGGATATGAAAAACTGCACAAAATCATTAATCAGAAGGAAAATGCAACTTCATACCACAGGAAGATACCAATATTCCATCAAAATGGCTAAAATAAAGAAGGCTGACAGCACCAAACACTGATGAGGGTATGGAGCAACTACAACATGCACACATTGTTTGTGGAAATGTTACAAGGTACAAGTGCTTTGGAAAAAAGTATGGCAATTTCTTATAATACTAAATACACAACAATTTTCAATACTAGGTCTTTAATAAAGAGTAACACACATATCTGGTTATGAAACAACTTGTACAAATAGCAAAGACATGGAATCAACCCAAATACCTATCAATGACAGACTGGATAAAGAATATGTGGTACATATACACTATGGAATATTATGCAGCCATAAAGAGGAATGAGATCATGTCCTTTGCAGGGACATAGATGGAGCTAGAAGCCATTACATTCAGCAAACTAACACATGAACAGAAAAGCAAACACCACATGTTCTCATTTGTAAGTGGGGGCTGAACAATGAGAACACATGGACACTGGGAGGGAAACTACATACACTGGGGCCTGTCATGGGGGCAGGGGAGAGAGAACATCAGGATAAATAGCTAATGGATATGGGGTTTAATACCTAGGTGATGGGGCAAACTACCATGGCACATATTTACCTATATAACAAAACTGCACATCCTGCACGTGTAACCTGGGACTTAAAACAAAACAAAATTTTTAAAAAAGAAAAGAAACAACTCGTACAAAACTGCTCACAGCAATTTATAATAGCCAAAAAATTAAAAGTAGCCAGATAAATGAATAAACAACAATGGTATAATCAGGCAACAAATTATTATTCATCAATAAAAAGAAATGAACTAATATTTACAACAGTATGCAAGAATCATGTATATGAATGTTCAGAAGAAAGGAAAAATGGTAAAATTTAAATAAAATATAAACAATGATATTTTTGAACACTTATGTGCCAAGCATTTAACACAGATTATCTCATTTAATTTTATACCATTCAACCTCATACTACAAATGAGGAAACTGAGGTGTAAAGAAGTTGAATAGGTTTTCCAAAGTCGCATTGCTAGTTTGACTCAAAAGGATGTATTTTCAAGAATCTCTAACTCATACTAAAGTTAGAGGGAAAATACAGAATGACTAAATTTACTAAGTTTTTAATTAACTTTAGAAGTGCGTGTGGGGGATGCTAAGAGAAAACATCTCTAGAAAATATCAAACAGAATATAAATTAAACATCTGCTCCCCTTTGATTCAGGTTAAAATACCTGCAGTGTAGACCTCACTGTCTTACCTTAGGGAACTGTTTTACAGGAATTAACACTTTTTGTCCCAGCTTCATGTTCTTATTAATCACCACATCAATGTACTTTTCTTCATCCTTGCCTTCTCCTTTTTGAAACTTTTCTATTTCTGTGGAGGCAAAAAGATAACCATGAAGTGTATGACTCAGAAATACAGGGGTTGGGTGTTCTGATTAGCTCTATTGTGGCAATGAAATCAACTACTACTGAAGTATGGACTATTGTGGCCATTGTTTTCAAGTACATTTCCTGTTTTATCAATGATTCCGCATAAACGGAAAAAATGCATGTATCATGGTTCTATAAAGTCAAACCTCAACTGCTCATACTAACAAAGGAGAACAACAGACCAGACAACAAAAACAAAGACAAGTTACTTTGGGGCTTCTGGTTTCCTAGATAAAGGCTGAAATAAAGAAGAAAAGCCATAAAAGCATTCACAGTTCAGTGTTACAAAGCACTGAAACCGCCCTATTTATCAATCTTGCCTGGCGTTTCAAGATTTATACAACCAAAACCTGATTCTATGATGGCATTAAACCCTAGACAACCTTCCAGCAGCCCACCTCCCCAATCAAATCTTCCCTCCTTGCATATGACACATAACAGCTATATGCTATGATAATGTCTTTACTAATGCTCTTTGCTCTACTTGTTTTGATGATTTCATCTTCATCTCCTTTCGAGACTTAACCATATTAAATCTCTTTTTCTGTGCAAGTGTTTCTTTCCTCAATGGGGTAGCAAGAATGGAAGAATCTATCACTCTCACCCTGATACTCTCGAAGCATTTTAAGTGCAACTCTACTACCACCTTTCGATGGAAAAAAAAAAAAAAATGTGCTATGTCGCCCATGAGAACATAAATTTATCTTAGGTAAAATCTATTCACTCATAAACATCTTTAAGCAATTTCCAGATACTAGAAAATTTTAGCATAAAGTTTCATTCACTTTATGGCCTATAGTATTTGGATGTACAAGAGATACAAAATGAGGTGTCTGCATGACTGCTGAATGAATGAGTACATGAACTGTTACTTCCAAAGACCAACCAAGACACCTAGGTTCAGAGAAGGATAAATAGCAGCCTGGAGAAGGTATCAAAGACGGCATCAGTTGGAAAAAGGAATACACATATTTACCGATTTTGCTTGTTGAGCTGGGAACATTTAAGAATTTAATATGTGCCATCCCTGGACAAGATACCTCACATTCATGACCTAATTCAATCCTCAAAACAGATGACAAAGAGGAGGTTCGAAGAGGTGACTTCACAGTAAGTGGCAAAGGTAAGATTTACCCTCAGATTTGTTTGACTCCAAAGACAAGGTGCCTGTGCAGTCTTTCCCACCATTTTTTATGCTATATCAGAAAAAAAGGTAAGAAAGATTTTTACATCATCTTGGGGTAAATGAGGGATTTATTTAAAGCTGGAGGCTTCAGGCCTGGGGCTTCTGTCACTACTGAAGAAGCCAATTGGCTTCAAAATACCACTGAGGAGCTTTCACTCCATCATACTACGTGGCCTCCCATTTCTAACTAGAACATTGTCTATTAAACAAAGATTCTGAATGAGCAACAAAGAATAATTAAAATTCTTTTAAAGGACATTGAGTGGGACATAAAAATTCTAAGATTCTCGTCTCGGATCTGCTAATAATTGTATTTGCAATTAGAAAAAAGAACATCAGTTAGGATGCAGGTTCTTCATATTTAAAATGAGAAAAGGGTAAAATATCCAATGATTTGGTTCTAAAACCTTAGGATCTTGTGTGACTTACAAATGCTGACAAAGCCGCTCACTCCTTGATAAAGTTTAGTCACTAATAGTAAGTAAGGTGCATTCCTGAGTTCTGTGAGTCATTATAGCAAATTATCAAACCCAAGGAAGGATCCTTGAACCTCCAAATTTGTAGTCAGGTAGAAATCTGAGTAGCCTGGGCATGATATTGAGGGTATCATCTGAAATGGGGCAGTCTTGTGAGATTAAGCCCTTGATCTGTGGGGAGGGGAGGAGGCCTGATGCTAACTCCTGAGTTAGCTTCAGAATTGAATTACTGGATACACAGCTGGCATCAGAGAATTGGTTAGTGTCTGAAGCACTATACAATAGAAATTAACAGTGATGAGGTGGGAGAGATGGAAGGAAGCAGGGTAGAAACTGAAGATAAGAAAGGATGGCAAATTATATCTTCAGCTTCTAATCAAAGGTTCCAAGAAGGCATAAACACTAAGTCACCAAATAAATGAATTAGTCATTTTGTCAGCTTTCTTGTACTACACTATGTTTTGATCCTGGATCATTAATTCCAAGTGGAGTCTGTACTGGAAAAATATACACAAAAATAGAAAAGCACCTTTAATTTTTATTGATTTTTTTCTATAAAAATAATATGTGCACATGGTAAAAATTTAAAACAATATGACAGGATATAAAATTTTGTTAAGGTTTCTCTACCTCAACTCTAGAAATAATTATAATCAACTGTTTTTATATACTCTTTCAGAAATTTTCCATGAATAGAAGAGACACACACAGAGTTTAAAAACTGTAGTACCAATCGTATAAATAAGCTACACTGGTTTTGTTTTCTTAAGAGCAATAAGTCTCACATCAGCTGCTCCAAGCATAACAATTCATGACTTCAGCTTTAATTAGTAGAAGAAAATAAATCCCGTCTTTCATTATCTATTTATGCAGTAATTGGAAATATCTTTGGCATAGCTAGAAAAGTCAACAAAATCAGGTACAATGAAACATCCTAAAAAATTTTTGTACGTATGTGTAGGTGTGTCAAAATAGATTCGACTGCCTTCCTTCTTTTCAAATAACAAAGAAGTTTAGGAATTGTTAAAAACTCACACCAGATACACAATATTTTATTCCATAAATTCAGAATTCCACCATTCTTCCTTGTATCAGTGATATTTAACATTTTGAAATAAATAAAATTATATAGGTAAGCTTTTAAAAATCAGGAATTATTTTATCATATATTACACTTTAAGATCATCTATGATTTTAAAAAGGAAAATGAAAGAAAATCTATATAAAATACCTAATTTCCTCTCTACATATACACAGCATCCTACAAATCTTAAGTCGCTGGAATGTACTGTTGCTATCTTAAACTTTGAATGATGTTGGAATATTTTACATTTAAGATTAAAAAAAAAATTTTAAAGCCTGATGCTGTATCAGAAGCATGGAGGTTTGCAGTTATTGGGCCTAAAGCACCATACAACAATGCAAAAAGCCTTGAGCCTCACTGCTGGAGTCAAACACACCTGGTTTAAATCATGGCTGCTATATTTTCTCAGGTCCTTGTGCCTGCCAATATAAAATTCAAAACTGGTAAAACTTCTGTTGTTTTTAGTAGATGCTGTTAAATCAACAATTTGCATTTTCTACTTGAATGAGGATTATAACTAGCTTAACGTTTTTTTTGTTTTTTATTTTTTTTGAAATCCAGAAATATGCAAAGCACAAAAGTGGAGAATTGTACAAAATGATCTATAAAATCTTGACACAGCTGTCTCAAGGACTTATGCTTGTCCCTACCTGTGAATTGCATACTAAAAAACCCCTGCTATCACCCCCTCATCTTTCCCAAGGGAGGAAAGTTGCTTGACATCCACCAAGATAGATGTGACCTTCTAGTTAACTATAGCAAAGTGAGGCCACCAATAGAGAAAATCCAAACGGATTTTCAAGGACAAATGCATAGAGGATTTGACTTTCACTAATCCCTAGATTACATTTGGTACCAAACAGCTTACTGTACCAATACCATCTCCTAGCTCAGAAATAATAAGCAAATGTGTGATTAAGGTTTTAGATAATATAGGGGATTAAAATGCTATCTTTTCAAATCATATAACCAAACTTCTCTCAGTGCAGAAATCTTGTTTTCAGTAATAACATCTACATTGTTTTTTGTTTGTTATTTGTTTTGCTTTGGTCTACTACAGAATTTCCTAAGCAATGGCCTCTTTCCTTTTTAATGTACCACACACTAAAGTCCACTAATCTGAAAATAGCTACATCATCTTTGGATTTAAATGAGTTAAGTTTCCAATATAAAAATTTTAATAATATAAATTTTTTTTTGGGAAAAAAGAAAGAAAGAAAAAGAAAAAAAGAAAGAGAGAAAGAAAGAAAAAAAGAATGAAACAGAGAAATAAAGAGAAAGAGAAAGAGGAAGAGAGAACGGGAGTCTTCTACATATTTGCCAAGGTCCTTTCTAGTTCTAGAATTGTATGATTTCTGTAATGGTAATACCAAAATAATTTTTAGTATTATAAAAGATACAATGATAGGTTTTTAAAATTTGACATTGTAAAATTCACTCTCAAATATTTTTATTTGGTTTGGGTTGCATATTTTTAATAATTGGATATTAGGGTTTCCTGGAGATAAAGAAAAAAAATGCTATTTTTAAAAAAGGAGATTCTATTGACTCTGGTTACTTTTGCCATTTTTATCTTATCCTATCTCTATCTTCTCTCTCTTTTTTTTTTTTCTTTTTGAAAGAAAGAAGGAGAAAGAAAAAGGGGGAGAGAGAAGAGGATTCTTGCTCTATTGCCCAGGCTGGAATGCAATCTTAAAAAGGTATTAAAAACGTCCTTTATGCCAATAATTGTACTTAACAACAGAGACAGGAAGGAATAAGGGAAGAAAATAACAAACAAAACAGCCAACCAGTATTTCATTTAAGTCTGTGAGATGCAATGCAAATACTGAAGAGTAATTTACTTCTAATTATGCAGTCACTTTCAGAATAGGTGTAATATGATACTGAGAAAAATGTATGTTCTGTAGACCTGGGGTGGAGAATTCTATAAATATTCACTGAGTTTACTTATTCCAGGTCTAAATTCAAATCATAGATGTCCCTATTAATTTTCTATCTGATTGATCTGTCGAACATTAACAATGCGATGTCAAAATCTCCTGCTATTATTGTGTAGGAGTCCAAATCTCTTTATAAGTCAATAAGAACTTGTCTTATGTATCTGGGTACTTCTATATTGGGTACGTACATATTTATGATCACTAACTCCTGTTGTTGCATGATCCTTTTACCATTATATGTCCTTCTTTGTTTCTTTTGGTCTTTCTTACTATTAAAGTCTATTTTGTCAGAGACAAAAGTTACAACTCCTGTTTTTTTTTTTTTTTTTGCTCTCCATTTAATGGGTAAATCTTGCTCCATCCCTTTATTTTGAGTCTTTGTGTGTTGTTGTGAGTTAGATCTGGATACAAGGTACCAATAGATTTTAACTTTTTATTCAATTTGCCTGTCTGTGTCTTTAATTGGGACACTGAATCCATTTAAATTTCGGATTAATATGAGTTCAATATTGTAATTTAATGCTAGCTGGCTATTTTGCCTATTAGTTGATGTAAATTCTTCATTATGGAGATACTCTTTACGTTTTGGTAAATTTTTGGGATGACTGATACTGGTCATTCCTTTCTGTTTGTAGTGCTTCTTTCAGAAGGTCTTGTGAAGCAGGCCTCGTGGTGATGAAATCTCTGAGTGCTTGTTTGTTCATGAAAATTTTTATTTTTCCTTCATTTATGAAGCTTAGTTTAGCTGGATATGAGATTCTGGGTTGAAAATGCTTTTCTTTGAGGATATTGAATATTGACCCCCACTCTCTTCTAGATTGTAGGGTTTCTGCTGAGAGGTCTGCTGTGAGTCTGATAGGCTTCCCTTTATGGGTAACCTGACCTTTCTCTCTAGCTGCCCTCAGAATTTTCTCCTTTATTTCAACCCTTGTGAATCTAGCGATTATGTGTCTTGGAGTTGCTCTACTAGAGGAATATCTTTGTGGTGTTCTCTGGATTACCTGGAGTTGAGTATTGTCCTGCCTTACTAGGTTAGGAAAGTTTTCCTGAATAATATTTTCCAACTTGGATTCATCCTCTTTGTGACATTCAGGTACACCTATCAGTCATAAATTAGGTCTTTTCACATAGTCCCATACTTCTTGGAGACTTTGCTCATTCCTTTTTACTCTTTCTTCTCGAATCTTGTCTTCTCGTTTCATTTCATTAAGTAGGCCTTCGACTTCTGATGTCCTTTCTTCTGCTTGATCAATTCGACTTTTAAAACCTGTGCATACTTCGCGAAGTTCTCGTATTGTATTATTCATTCCATTAATTCACTTATTTTCGTTTCTAAATTGTCTATTCTCATTAGCATTTCATTAAACCTTTTTTCAAAGTTCTTAGTTTCTTTACATTGAGTTAGGACATTCTTTTAGCTCACAAAAGTTCCTTATCATCCACCTTCTGAAGCCTAAATCTGTTAATGGAATGCACTCATTCTCCATCAGGCCTTGTTCCCTTGATGATGAGGAACTGTGATCCTCTGTAGAAGGAGAGGCATTCTGATTCTGGGTATTCTCAACCTTTTTACACTGGTTTATTCCCATCATTGTGAGTTTATCCACCTGTCGTCTTTGTGACTGCCGACTTTGAAATTAGGTCTCTGAGTGGACGTCCAACTTGTTGATTCCCAGCGCCAAAATCTGAGCAACCCACTGCGCTGGCTAAAACAGCGGCATTCGTGGTGCTTTTCTGCTCAGGAATCTCCGGTCTGGCTTCCCTCTTGAATCCCTTTTTCAATCAGGTAAATGGGTGACTCTGCCTTCCTGGAGCTCCAAACGTCAATCAAAAGGGAACCCAGTCCCATTTACTCTGCACCGAGAACCGCCGCGCCGAAGCACCGGCAAAACTGCCACGCCAGCCACCCGCGGGGCTCCTCTGCTGGGAATCTCCTAGTCCATGGGCAACAAAAATTCATCTGAAAGTATGGCGTCCTCTCTCTTTTTTTTTTTTTTTTTGAGACGGAGTTTCGCTCTTGTTACCTAGGCTGGAGTGCAATGGCGTGATCTCAGCTCACCGCAACGTCCGCTTCCTTGGGTTCAGGCAATTCTCCTGCCTCAGCCTCCTGAGTAGCTGGGATTACAGGCACGCGCTACCATGCCCAGCTAATTTTTTCTATTTTTAGTAGAGACGGGGTTTCATCATGTTGACCAGGATGGTCTCGATCTCTTGACCTCATGATCCACCCGCCTCGGCCTCCCAAAGTGCTGGGATTACAGGCATGAGCCACCGCGCCCAGCCATGGCGTCCTCTCTTTCTGTGCGCTTTCTCTGGGAGCTACAATCCTGAGCTGCTAGTAATCAGCCATCTTGGATCTCTCTCCTATCTCTGTCTTAGTAATGTAAAATTTTTCAAGGAGCTTCATTTCTCTCATAGAATCAAACACACATAGATTGTTATTTTTCCTTTGTTCTACCAACTTCATTTCTAGAAATTCAATCTACATATATACTTAGATGTAAAATATTACACACAAAATTATCCACTACATCATTGTCTTTAAAAGTAAAACACTGGGAACCACCTAAATGTCTATCAACAGGAGACTGGGTAAATAAGCTCGTGTATACCCATAGAATAAAATGGTATGAGGCTACTGCACAAAGTGAGGAAACTTCATGTTCTCATAGTGAAAGATCGCTACCAAATGCACTGTTTACACACACACAATATGTAAGAAAAAATGTTTAATTTACTTATATACACACAGAAAAATCTCCCTATTGATATACAGTTATATATCACGTAACAACGTTACAGTCAACATATATGACAATGGTCCTGTAAGGCTATAATGAAGCTGAAAAACTTCTATTGTCTAATAACGGCTTAGCTGCGGTAACCTCGCAGCACAAAGCATTACATGTTTGTGGCAATGATAGTGTAAACAAACCTTCTGTGCTACCAGATGTGTAAAAGTGTGCAATAATGACCCAGATCTTCATACTCATTCACCACTCACCCACTAACTAACCCAAAGGCAACTTCCAGTTTCATAAGCTACAATCATGATAGTGTCCTATGCAAGTATTCCATTTTTTATCTTTTGTACTGTATTTTTATTGTGCTTTTTCTATGTTTAGATAACACAAAATACTTCCTATTGTGTTACAAATGCCTACAGTATTCAGTATGGCAACATGCACTTTGACTTTGCAACATGATGTCTAGGTTTGTAGCCTAGCAGCAACAGGCTATATCACCTAGCCTAGGTGTACAACAGGCTGCACCATCTAAGTGTGTTTAAGTGCACTCTATGATGGTCCACAACAACAAAATCATCTAAGGGTGCATTTCTTAGAACACACAACCCTGTGATTAAGCAACAAAAGACTGTGTGAGAAAATAGTTACCTATTTGTCATGGAAGGAATAAAGTAGATAAGATACAGAAATACTTTTCACTGTATCTCTTTTTTGCATTGCTTTAAATTTCTGAAGGATGTGAATATTTTACTCATCTAAAATGGCATGCAGGGACCAGCAAAGGAAAAGAAAAAGAGGCTATGTGGAGAGGGTGGCCCAATGGGGCTACAGACTGCACACAGGAAAGCACCCAATTTGTGGTGACACAGCTGGAAGGGCCAAAGCAAATATCCATTCTGAGCTCACTTCTCCCTCATGCCAAGCTTCTGATGGTGACCACCAGTGGACAGCTCTTAACCCATCTCAAAGTCAGAGGGTAATATATCGATGATATAGGCCTTCTACCCTGCATAT
This sequence comes from Sapajus apella, assembly GCF_009761245.1. NCBI lineage: Eukaryota > Metazoa > Chordata > Mammalia > Primates > Cebidae > Sapajus > Sapajus apella. The sequence goes on along the minus strand of NW_022436943.1, from coordinate 58,560,938 downwards.
AAGCCTCTGGGCACACAGCAGAGTAGGGAAGGGTAGAAAGAGGACCTGATGCGGCAAAAAAACAAACGAACAAATAAACAAACAAAAAAACCTCCAACCCTACATCTTCAGCAAACACAAGGAATCTTTTAGTACCTAATTTACATACAAAAGTATCCACCTAAGCTCACCACATACAAATTTACACAGCAAAATATTGAAAAATGAAATTATTTTAGAAGTCACTTATACTAGTAGTAAGTAAATAATAATTACTTTGTTGATGATGACTCGCCAAATACAGGGCTGTGTGTTTGACTTAAATTATTTCTTTCTCTTAACAAATATATGATCTGCCACCCGTATTAACAGAGTGAGATCCTGAGGACTGAAATGGTTAAGAAGTTTGCAAAGGTTAGAAAGCCAATAAATCGCAAAATCAGAATTCAAATCTAAATATATCTGACTTCAAGCTCATACCTTTTTTAAAATTGTTATTTAAAAAAACACAAAAGGTATAGTCTTAAGCATTTTTAACTGTACTGTTCAGTCCATCCACACTGCTGTACAACCGATCTCCAGAACTTTTCCATGTCACACAACTGAAACGCTATGCACATTAAACCACTCCCCACTTTTCCCTCACTCATCCCTTGGTAACCACCATTCTATTTTGTTTATATAAATGTGACTGCTTAGCTATGTCATATAAGAGGAATCATGCAGTATTTGTCTTTCCATGCTTGGCTTATTTCACTTAGCATAATGCCCTCAAGTTTCATCCACGGGGCAGCATGTGGCAGTATTTTCTTACTTTTTAAGGAGGAATAATATTCCACTGTAGGTACATAACACATTTTGTTTATTCATTCATTGGTTGACAGACATTTGGAGTGTTTCCACCTCTTAGCTATTGTGAATAATTAAAGACTACACCCTTTAATCTCTTTTTTCTTTCTTTCCTGAAGTGAGATGTGAAAATGTTCTAAAAGTTGTAAATCACAAGTAATGGATGTTCTTAATGTAGCCACATCTGCTTATCCCTTCACTTTATTCTCCTAGAGCAAAGTTATTCTGTGAGAATAACTTTGTAAAGTTATTCACAAAGTGAGGGGATGATTTTAAAGATCACTGGCGATCTTTAGTGAGCTCTGAAAGTGGACTTAAAGGAACAGCTGTAGAAATTTTGTGTGGCATCGGGGCAGTTCTAGGCCCAAATCCAAATGGAAATGCAAATTCCACTAATGCCAAAATAAGTAAATTACAGAGTAATTTACAAAGGAGTACAAAGGAGTCAAACAGAAGCAATCTTTGTATAAAGTAGATGAAGGAAAAAAAAAAAAAGAGGGGCGGAGGGGACATGACTATAGCTCTTTAATTGCTGAAGCCTAAGATGATTAAATCAAAAAATCTTCTAAGGTCTTACATGGTTATCCCCCAATGCAACTGGCCAGTTTCGATGGTTTTAAGGTAAAAATTGATACTCTAGTCTCAAAATTTAAAGAGACAAAAATAATTGCAAAAGGATCCACTTTCTGCAACCAAGACACCTTTTGAACACTGCTGATGACTGAATTCTTACCTGCTAAGTAATAAGAACTTTCTCAGTAAAGAAACTAAAACATAAAACCTCAGAGAGTAAGAGTCTTGGAAATAATGTGACCACACTCCAACTGCTTGAGTTTGAATCCCTGCTATGGTAATTAATTATATGGCTGTCAGAAAGTAACTTAATCTAAGTCACAATTTCCTCATCAAAGAAATGCAGAAATAACAGCATCTGCCTCATAGGGTTTTTATGAGGATTAAATAATTTAATATTTGCAAAGAATAACAATACCTGGTCCAGGAAAGTTCTGTATAGGAATTTGCCAAATACTGTATGTACCTACACTAGACAGTAAGTTCTTGAGTCTTAAGATTTTATCTAATTTAACTTTATATCTCTTGAGCAATCTAGAAATTCCAAGTCTGTGTCCAGCTCTTAATTAAAACATTGACTTCCCCTTCACCCCACAGATGAATTGAAAATAGCCTTCACAATGACCAGTTTTGCTGCATAAAACTTGTACCATAACAGAGTGTATTTTCATGTACTCACTGTTCACACTTCTGTGCCCAACAAGATGGTAAGCTCATGGAAGGTAAGAACATCTATTTATTCATATTTGCTGTATTCTAACACTTAGCATAGTGATTTAGGATAAGGGCTGCATAAATGGTTATTAAATGGTTGAACAAATGAAAGAATGAATGTTTAAAACAATTGGAAGGCATATAGTGAATTTGTAAAGAGCTAGCTAGCAGTCACTGCAGAAAAGAGCTCTTTTAAAAACTATAACTTGTTTTTTAACAGCTATTAATAAAAGTTCAGAAAAAAGATCAGAAAAGTATAAAGAATAATTCAAATCAGCCTGCACAATGACATATTTGTGTGAAATTAATAAAGTCAATAGAGTTACCCCATCCCCCTTTCCAAACACCTTAACTCTTGTGTAAACTTTAATTAAAGGACAGGCCTTGGTCTGAATCTATGATAAAATAGAAAGCTCATATAAGATGTTCAACACTCAGAAATCTATTTCAAAACAGAACAACCGTCCAGCCAGAGTATTTAAATTGTTTTTAAAAGAAATGTAAAGAGTGTTTGCAGCCACTGTAAACTCTACTGGACAAATTACTAAAATGTTACTGCAGCTGCCTGTCTGAAAAGGAATGTTTTTAACTTCCAACATGACAAATGTTTTCAACAAAGAATTATTTTACTTAAGAAATCCAAACCTAACTGAATACTCATTACATTCAAATCAGAGTTGAATACACTATAACTACCCGACTAGATTGATTCATACGGCACCTAATCTTGCAAATAATATTCCATGAACAAATGGCACAGCAGAGTAGAGATACATATTACTGTCTAATAAGGACAAATAAGCTCATCATAAATACACATAAATATACCATCTAGCGAGAAAGAAACAGTTGATACTCTAAATATTACAAATGCTTAGATTTTTATAAACACAGAGCAAATACTTGTGCATAAAATGTTCTTAAATATACATACAACACCTAAAATTAAAACACACACAAGAAAATGACAGTCAAATTTCCAAAAGGGAAGACAGGAGGAAACGAATGGAAAAATCATAAGGAGGTAGATGGAGAGGGGGAGGAATTCATTAATTAATTCCACCCATCATGGCTAATTAACAAAAATATTACAGTGATATCAGCAGCTGGAATTTATTTAATGACTATCTTCCAAGTAGTTAATCTCTGTAACACTGCTGCAAAGTAGATACAATGTTCATTTACGGAAAGGAAATGCCTATTTATAGACATCCAGTGACTTTTAGATAGAGTCCCACATCCAACAGAGATTTAGGATTCCAGCCTAGGTTGTCTGATTCTATGCTCATGCTTCTCCTACTTTCTTAGTATTACTGTAGCAAAGAGATCTTGATTTGGGATGAGAAAAAATGTTTTGGATTATTACATTTTGGGGAAACTCACCAAGTTGTTACAAGTATCAAAAGAAATGTCCATGAACCTGCTTTGAAACTACAACACACAAAGCAAATACAGGTTATTATGGTTTACTTAAAATACAATTCCTAATTTGTGACGGTTTACCTATTCTGCTAAGGAGAAGAAAAAGAAAAAAAAAAAAAAGGCCAGTACACTGAGATGGCTCCAGAGCCTTGAGTTCACACAGAAGCAAACTGAAACCCAACTCAGAGTGAATGGCCACAGCTTAGGAAGAGAAAACTTAAGCTTAACCAATGAGAAGGCACGAACTAACATAGAAGTAGAGACCATTAAAAACTATCAACTGGCCAGGTGCAGTGGCTCATGCCTGTAATCCCAGCACTTTGGCGGAAGGGGGGGGCAAGGCGGGTGGATCATGAGGTCAGGAGATCGAGACCATCCTGGCCTACATGGTGAAACCCAGTCTCTACTAAAAAATAAAAAAATTAGCCAGGTGCGGTGGTGTTCACCTGTGGTCCCAGGTACTTAGGAGGCTGAGGCAGGAGAATCACTTGAACCCAGGAGGCAGAGGTTGCAGTGAGCCAAGATCATGTCACTGCACTCCAGCCTGGGTGACAGAGCAAATCTCCATCTCAAAAAATCAAAACAAAAAAACCAAACATCAACTATCCTGTAACTAGGGACTTTCTACTTTAACCAATCAAATATTTTCTTTAACTTGCTTCTACAAACGCTTAATAAAAGTTCTGCCCTCACTCTCTTTTGATGAAACCCTGAACCACCTGAGCTCTGATGCTGCCCAATTCATGTATCCCGGTCTGCTCAAATAAAGACATTATAATTTCAATGTGCCTAGCCAGGCACTGTGGCTAATACCCGTAATTATGGTACTTTGAGAGGCAAAGGAAAGAGAATCACTTGGTCCCAGGAGTTCAAGACAGCCTGGGCAATGTCTCTACAAAATATAAAAATAATTAGTCAGGCATGGTAGTGCACGCCTGTAGTCCCAGTTACTCTGGAAGCTGAGGCAGGAGAATCGCTTGAGTCCAGGAGATAAAGGCAGTAGTGACCTATGCCTGCACTACTGCTCTTCAGCATGGACAACAGAGAGAGGTCCAGGTCTTTGAAAAAAAAAAAGGGGGGAGGGAAAGAAAATCTCAATGTACCTAAGTTTATCTTTCAACAGCTCTTATAGAATGGATTTCAAGAAGAATCTGTGACACCAAAATGATTGAAGAGAATCAAGTCCAGATACATTTACAAATTCCAAACACAATTCAGAATTATTATTAAAATCTTGTAAAATTCTTTTTAGGAAAACAAATACTACCAGTGTAGCATTTATCACATTAATTTCTCCTTAATTATATGCAGTCTTTACAAAATGAAAGGCATTATGACAGGAAAGAGAAACCCAAAGATAAGACATGGTCATTCAATGCCTCAATGAGATAAAAATTTATCCCGTAAACAAGGGGAAGTACTCAGAGGTCTTCACAAATGAGTAGGTTACCGGATTTTGGTACTATGTTCTAATGATTTTAAATAAGTTCATCAATTTCAAAGGCTTGCTACAATTTTAAAATGATAAAAACCAAAGAGTAGAAATTAAAGATGGAATGTTCCCTAAAACTGGCAGAAGAAATCTAACAAGTTGAATAATTACCATATTCTAGACACTACACAGGAGGCTTTCTCAACATTCAGTCCTGGTAACTTCTCAGAGTGCTGGGACAGAAACTATCACTCCCTTTTTCCTCCACCTAATTAATGGCAGAGCTAAAGTTCAGTTCCAGCATTGTCTGACTCTCAAAGGTTTAGCTTGTTTCCCCAAATACCACATTACAAAATGCTGGCTTCAAAACAAAATGAAACCTTTCAAGAAACAATTGCATGAAATAGATTATTTGGCCTCCAAAAAATATATGTAATTTTATCAGGATAGTCAACTATATTCATTTAATGACTCCCATTCACTAAGATACATAACAGAAGCAACAGAGGAACTCAAAAATTTTATAAATGTACAATAGTGCAAACTAAGTTATATCATGCCATTATGAGGATGACAAATGATTGAGATTGAGGTTCACCTACAGTATTATTGGTCCCAACGGTGAATATTGGTGAATTTCTCTTCTAATGACTCATTTTTATTTGGTAGTGAGGAAAGTTTTGAAATAAATATTTACTGAAACTGGCTAGAAAGACTGGCCAAGTTTTTACTTAAATAAAAAATGACAGGCAGGAAGGTATACCTAAACAACAGAAAAAAAGAGTCTAAGAGTTCCCGTCTTCCCAAACAGGCCAGTCTCTTAGCTATTTTAAATAACTGAGGATTATTCTTAATATAACCCAATGCATTTATCAAATAAATATTCAGTAAACCCAGAGGCTAAATAGGTAACCGGTGCACTGGACTAATTCAAGTTAGTAATGACTTAAGTCACTAACTTTTGGGATGAGGGGATGGGAATAACTATTAAAGATTGAAAGAGGAAAATCTACATTTTTAGTTACACATATGGGTTAAATCACATTTTTCACTTATAATTGCAAACATCATTAAGTATACTGCAAAAGACCAGCTACCTTAAACAATTATCAGGCTCCAGAGGTCACCAATTAGAATCCTGCAAAGATTTGAATTAAAAAAGGTTTTATGATTAGGTGAAGTAATGATCCAAGAAAGAGATTAGTTTTGTTCAGACTGCACTCATTATAAAACCCATTTCCTTTGTGTGAAGATTCAATGTCTTTCTCACTTATCCCGCTGGCATTATCACACTTTGAGACAGAAATATGACTGTACTAATGATATTCAATAAAAACCATATAATACAAGCATTTTATTCTCGATTTCTTTCATATCTAATAGAACTACAAATGAATATTTTTATATTGGTTAGATGTACAATAATACATTGACACTATTTAAAAGAAATTCAAAGTAGGATTTATCATTCCATGTCCACACATTTTTACGTCAGTTTCCTAATCAGTCCTTATTTACACAGTAAAGGCTCAGAGTAAATTGAGGGTGAAGAAAGAACCTTCAGACATTAAATCATATTTTTTGTATGATAATATTAAAGGGGGTCACTTTTCTATAAAGAATTATACTCATTCTTCTAAGCCACCTGACAATGGCTAAACAGGAAAACACTTTTTAAAAGCAAAGTACACTTACAGCAGAAATATTCATCCTGTTATTCGTATTTAATCATGATAGAAAATTAAGACTGATGAAAAATCAAATTGCACAGACTTTAATGGTCACAGCCTTTGTGGAAATGAAATATCTTGGCATAGATCTATAGAATTACTGAAAATGAGACCTATTGTCTCATGTCAAGTTAAAGACAGGGAGTGTTGTGCATACTAGGTCACTCTCCAGTCACATTTTATAAATTGCTCTGCCTGGGAGTCAGACGCTATCTCTTCACAGTGGACATTCCCACTGGGGTTTCCTCTAAGGGATGTTGTCAAGTTAAATATAGACCTTCACGTTCTGAAACAAGTTACACATTAAAAATATATAGGAATTTTGTTAAAAATAAATAAATAAATAACTATATCAAGGCCAGTCAGTGGCATTTGTTTTCATTTTGTCCTTCAACCATAAAATGTTTAGTTAAGGAATTACACATTCTAAGGGGTTCCATTTGCCAAATCTACTGAAAACAGACTGATCTACTTGAAGGCTGAATATTCATTTCATATGGCCTGTCATTTCACATGGCCTGTCTGGGCAAACGAGACAGAGTCAATAATAAATACACAGCTTTATTTAACTAAAACTAACAATAAGTACCTTAGGTGGATGTCTAACTGTCTTCTATTCTCATCTTAAAAACAGGAGGTGGAATAAGTTGATGATCTATATTCCACATGGTTGGCTAACTAAGATAGTAACACTAAGACAAATAACATGGCCAGGAATCTAGAAAAGTATTCTACTAGATCCGTTTGAAGAATTTGCCAATAATTACAGGAACTATGGCTGCCACCTCACCAAAGAGCCATGATACATAAACAAATATATAATATATCTGCAGTCTCACTATTTATTTGGGATGGGCAGATAATTAGGAAAATAGATGTCTACAAAGGCTTCATAAAAGGGGCAATAATAGAAAAAAGTTGACAAGCACTGCCTAGGAAAGCCAGCTGAAATAAATGAAAATGTTTATCCTACAGGATAAATTAGGAGAGAATAAAACTTATAAACAGTTTTGTATAGTATGTTAAAAAAAAGGGGAGGGGTGTATATTTGGTCAGTATTAAAACCAACAATACAATTAGGACCAAAGATAGAAATTATAGAGAAAAGAGGTCCAGTACAAACTACCGAGTTGAAGATTCTAACAATAAATTTGATCAAAGATGGAACTAACTATCTTTAAAATATTTTTAAGTTTGGCCGGGCGTGGTGGCTCACACCTGTAATCCCAGCACTTTGGGAGGCCAAGGCGGGCAGATCACAAGGTGAAGAGTTTGAGATCAGTCTGGCCAATATGGTGAAACGCTATCTCTACTAAAAATACAAAAATTAGCTGGGTGTGGTGGCAGGCACCTGCAGTCCCAGTTACTAGGGAGGCTGAGGCAGGAGAATTGCTTGAACCTGGGAGGCAGAGGTTGCAGTGAGCTGAGATAGCACCACTGCA